>NC_081372.1:9641667-9819167 GCF_030684315.1 Stegostoma tigrinum
GGCAAATCATGCAAACTCCACACAGACTGTCACCCAAGGACGGGATTGAACTCAGACCCCTAGAAGTATGAGATAGTAGTGCTTTCCACTGAGCCACTGAACCACCCAAACAGGAAGATTTTAAGGTGTTTGTTAATGGAAGAGAGGTTTAGGATGGTAATTTCAGATCTGTGCTCATCAGCAAAGATCCCTGCATAATTTGCTGGCCTTGCACAGCCAATTTTCTCTTGTGTGCGGTCTCTTTAAGTTCTGATGTGAAGATGCCGGTGTTGGCAATGGGGTGGACAAAGTCAGAAGCCATACTACACCAGGTTATGATCCAACAGGTTAATTTGAAATCACACAAGCTTTCGGAATGCAGCCTCTTCGTCAGGCGCATTGGGAGAGCAGGGCACACAGACCCAGAGTTTATTGGGCAGAGAGATCAAGGGCTGAGAGATCAAAAGTTCATACACCTGGTGTGAGTGGAGTATCAGATAGTAAGTCTCAGCACATAACTGGGAGCTTCAGACGGTGAGTCAAGCGTCAACAGCTGAATAACCAGCAAAGGGATGACTTAAAATCCGATTTAAGTGAGGTAGAGACATAATTACAAATAATTAAAAATCAGTTCTGAGTAAGGGTCACCGGACCCAAAATGTTAACTCCGTTTTTTTCCTTCACAGATGCTGCCAGACCTGCTGAGCTTTTCCAGCAATTTCTGTTTTGTTTCTTAATTAAAAATAAGGCGGCGCTGGAGAGGAACTGAATGACTGGAATTGCATGCCAAATTCAAAACTGTACAAACTAATTAAGGCTGAGACATCATAATAATTTATCAAGATGATGCCATCAAAACAGGACAGTAAGGAAGATTTTACAGATACAGAACAGTGTGGTGGGGTCATCTGCAGTGCGACATGAATCCAAGATCACAGTTTAAGCTGTCCTCATGTGTACCGAACTTGGCTGTCAGTCTCTGCTCAGCGACTCTGTGTTTTTGTGTATCTCAAAATCTACCTTGGAGGATTCTTACCTCCAAGATCTTTTGATCTCTCTGCCCTTGATCTCTCTGCCTTTAAACTCTGGGTCTGTGTACCCTGGTCTCTCACTGCATCTGACAAAGGGGCTGCACTTTGAAAACTTGTGTCATTCTGTCAGTCTTTAAATTTTGTGCGTGGCCATTTATGACAGTATCTTCTGGGCTGCCAGCCATCTTGTGAATTCCATTAGGAAGATTGTTCATGGAAGTACAACATCAGCCTGCTTCTTACTGCATGAATTCCCGATTTGTAGAGCTGGAAATATTCCCAGTTAATAGCGAACAAACTGCTCACTGCACCAATGCTGTGTCTCCACCTTGCTGCCTGATTGTGTTCTGTTGTGTCAAACAATCCAACATTTTATGCTGTTGAAGGATCAGTTCACATTCACTTCGAAAAACTTCAGCTTGTTTCCTTGGGGAAAAGAAATCAATTTGCGATGTAGTTATTTTTTCGCTGCCCCTCATTCACTTTCTTTCTATGGGTCATGCTGTTAAGCATTTCACATCAAATCAGCACCCACTTCCACAGCCTCTGTTCCTCAACCCGGCCTATCCCAACACCAGTCCCCAGCACAGTCCTCCTATTGGAGATTATTGCAAATTATTGAAATGGACCACTCAGCCCATGTTAGAGCTTTTGTTTTCTATGAGCATCCTCCTGTCCTACTTTATCTAACCCCATTAACACACCCTTCCATACATTTCTCCCTCTTGTAAATTCCTAGCACTTGGTGGGGGCAGAGGTGGGGGTTGGATGTGCAGTTAGCTCAGTCAGCTGGATGGCTCATTTACAATGCAGAGTAACACCACAAGTATGGGTTCAATTCCTACACCAGCTGAGCTTACCATGAAAGCCTTACCATCTCAATCTTTCCCCCTCACCAGGATGCTCTCAGGCTAAACTCACTGGCAGTCATCTCTCCCCCATGAGCAGGCAGGTCTAAAGTGACTTTATATTTCTAGGTTCCATTTCAAATGCATCACTGCTGTTCACCTTAATTACTTGAAATGTTTCTTAATGCATGAATTCCTGGTTTGTAGAGTTTGGTAGTGAGTTCCATCACTATGTTGATAAAAAAAACTTACAGTTGAATTCCATGATCCCTACTGTGGCCTCGCCTGTTGTATTATCACATGGATCTCAGATAGGCACTAGGAGATTGTGATAACCTGGCAGGGTGATGATTTAGCATAAGAAATTTCTAACTTACTGTCCATGCATCCAATCAGCAACTAAGCAGGCTGCTAGCCGGTCTGTTGGTCACTCCATTAGATCTCCAGTCAACTATATGTCCACAATATAATTGTAACCTAAGTAAGCGTATAACTCAGACTGCATATGTACGTTAGTTCTTAACAAACTCCCAGCTATGTGATTCAAAAGTTAATGGGAACTGCAGATGCTGGAGAATCCGAGATAACAAAGTGTGGAGCTGGATGAACACTGCAGGCCAAACAGCATCTTAGGAGCACAAAAGCTGACGGTTTGGGCCTCGACCCTTCATCAGAAAAGGGGGACGGGGAGAGGATTTTGAAATAAATAGGGAGAGAGGGGGAGGCGGACCAAAGATGAATGGAGGAGAAGATAGGTGGAGAGGAGAGTATGGGTGGGGAGGTAGGGAGAGGATAGATCAGTCCGGGGAGGACAGACAGGTCAAGGGGACAGGATGAGGTTAGTAGGTAAGAAATGGAGGTGCAGCTTGAGGTGGGAGGAGGGAATAGGTGAGAGGAAGAACAGATTAGGGAGGCAGGGACGAGCCGGGCTGGTTTTGGGATGCAGTAGGGGAAGTGGAGATTTTGAAGCTTGTGAAATCCACATTGATACCATTGGGCTGCAGGGTTCCCAAGCGGAATATGAGTTGCTGTTCCTACAACCTTCAGGTGGCATCATTATGGAACTGCAAGAGGCCTTGATTACACCCCACTGGGGAAGTCCACTGGAAATCACTAAACACCATTATTCTGGGTGAAATAATTCCACTGAGGCTGATATCCTGTCACCAAGTCACCGTTTACTTCTTCGTGCAGAGTACAGGACGCTGATCCAGCTACCTTAGAGCTGGCTCCTATACTCAGCTTGACACTGCTGTGTATATCTGTCAGCCAGAGCTCCCTGATTGGACCAGAGTAACAGATTGAATCAGGGGACTCTGTGAGGTCCATCTGGCTGAACTCATCACAGTCATCACACTGGGATTCTGTAGAACATTTAAAGCTTTTATAAAAATACAAAGATTTCCCCAATTTACTCATTCTTTGGACTCGGGTTGACAGAAAGAACAGAGCAGTTTTCTGAATTGGCAAGAATTACTATTTATTATGAGGAAATAGGCTTTGGCTACAGGTAAATAATCCTGAACCGTTGGTGTATATCCTTCTTAGTTAAAACTCTAAACCTTTTATAAACTCCTGCTTACACACATATGCAGAGATAGACACAGACAGATAAAAACATGGGTGTTACCAGCAGAGGAAAAACTGGGAAAACAGTGATTTCTGTTCACGGGATCTGCTGAGGTCCTGTTCCTTATGTTGATCCGAAATTGCTTCTTTGCTTTCCTTCTCTGAATGTTTTCATGGATTTGTCCGGATGCATAGAGTGGCTGGTGCATGCTTATAAAAGGTCTCTGACTTGTTAGTTAAAAATCACAGGTTAAGATAACAGCTGAGGAAAAATGAACTGATTTTATTGATGTTTAGTGAAGCCTTTCCTGCAGAAAGCAGTGAGTGGTCCTATGTTGGTAGAGGTCTGTATACTTCTACCTATTTTGATCACAGTCCCAAGCTGTTGAGTTCCCTGAGAATCAACCACTCACCTGCTGGCAGGCAGAAAGCCTTTGTCATCGGCCTCTGGATTGGGATCAGTTATCAATCAGCTGCTTGTTGCCGGCTGAATTTCCACTTGTACATATCCTTAACTCCAGTTCGTCTGCAAACAACACTTCAACTACTGCTTGAGCTAGCAGCTGTTGTTTAAAAAAAAACCCTGGCTTTTAAAACATAGAATCCCTACAGTGTGGAAACAGGCCCTTTGGCCCAACAAGTCCACACCGACCCTTGGAGCACCCCACCCAGATCTATCTCCTCATAACCTACCCAAACTACGCATCCCTGAACACTACAGGCAATTTAGCATGGGCAATCTACCGAACCTGCACATCTTTGGACTGTGGGAGGAAACCAGAGCACCTCGAGGAAACCCACGCAGACGCGGGGAGAATGTGCAAACTCCACACAGACAGTCGGCCGAGGGTGGAATCGAACCTGGGTCCCTCCTGCTGTGAGGCTGCAGTGCTAACCACTGAGCCACCATAAAACATGCAGCAATCATTAGTTTTTGAACAGTTTTTTTCACATTTCAGTCTACAATTAAAAATGTAGTAAAATATATTTAAAAAAACATAAAAACTCTGAATATAAGCTAGGGAAGTAAAGGTGATATGATCTGGCATCAACAATTTGAAATATTGGTGAAAGCAAAGTTGATGGTAACAAACAAGCAGAAAGAAAACAAACATAGAAGATGCTGGAGAATCTCAAAAGGTGAACAGTACCCGTGAAGAGCGAAACAAAGTTATCGCTTCAGGTCTGGTGTGACTCGTTTTGGTCATATCACATTTCTTTATGGTCATATCAATATTTCTCTCTCCACGGATGCTACCAGATCTGTTGACTTCCTCTGTGTTTGTTTCAGATTTCCAGCAACCGCAGTAATTTTCTTTTACTTGGAAAGAAAAAATTTGCACAGCAAAAAGGAACTGTAAATGCAACTAATGACTTAGGGTTTTCAAAACCATGACAGGCCAAATGGCCTCATCTTGTGTTTTTCAAATTCTGGATTGCAAGTGTCTTCAGCCTGACCTGACCATATTTGGATGCTGACAAATATTCGGATTTGCAAACATGAAAAAGCTTCAGAAGTAGGTTAGTGGAAGAACTGATTCATTACTGCACAAACACAGAGAAACTGACTTTCTTCTGGAGCAAGCTATAAGTCGGTTTAACGCTGTGTAGAACCAACCATTTAACAAGTGCAACTTCACCTGTCAGCTGTGTGAAAGTTGGTGTGACTAGGTGAAGAGGGATAAATTGGCTCCCCTCATGTTCATCTCCCCAGTTGGCCACAACAGAATTGTGTGTTTCTCTAGCACGAAGCTGCATCCCTGTCCAATTAGAATATGGTTCACTAACTTCTATTGTAGCAGTAGGGACCTAACTACAATGTTGGTGAAAAAAGAAACTGCTTTTTTTTAAATTCACTAACCATGAGAATCATCACAGAATCCCTACAAGTGGAAGAGGCCATTGGGTCCACACTGACCCTTCATAGAGCATCCCACCCAGGTCCATGTCCCTGTAATCCTGTATATCCCATGGCCAATCCATCTAACCTGCACATCTTTGGATTGTGGGAGGAAACCAGAGCACCCGGAGGAAACCCACACAGGCACAGGGAGAATTTGCAAACTCCGCACAGGCAGCCACCAGAGGTGGAATCGAACATGGGTCCCTGATGCTACGAGGCAGTAGTGCTAACCACTGAGCTACCATGCTCCCAAAGAAGAAAAGATAGACATGACATTTAGCAAACATATAGATGAATATAAAGTCAAAAAGGGATGGTATTTAGAATGAAAAGGAGGGTTAAAGAAAGAAATAGTTTAAAGTCCTTACATTGTGTTTAAAAATGTACTTTTTAAGCAGAGACCACAATTGTTTAGTTGGTGTCTTAGATCATCTCAGAAGCATATATTCTCCTCTGAGTTCCTAATGTTCTGATTCTTTTTTCATCAGTATTGTCACTAGGACCTTTTTTTCTTGCAAAACAGTCAGGGAGAGAGATTTCCCCAGACTTCCAGGTCTTGCATCCTTAGTTTTATTTGTTTCTGCCAAAAAGCAGCTCCTTGAGTTTGTGCATTTTCGTATCTGAGTTCATTGTCTGGAAGGTTGATAATTTCAGGTAATTGTTTCAGCTCTGACATGTAAACATTCTCATAAAGGTGTAAAATAGAAATAGGAGACAAGGGGCATTTCGCACCTCACTTGATTGTCCAAGCCATGTTGAAAATTGGCCATTTGTAATCAGCTGATGCATGTGGCCGTTTAATGCCAGTGTTTCTGGTTCCTTTTCTCAAAATGATTTCAGCCCATGAAAGTCTCAGGTACTAAATTGGATGATGGAAATTGAAAATCAACAGCTCATATTCTTCATTTTCTGACAAAGCTCACCTTTAAGCTGTGTGCAAATTCATCTGGAATTCAATTTAAAAAAAGAGAAAACATATCGAAACTCAGTGCAGCGTCTGTGGAAAGAGAGAAAAAGAAAAATAGACAGAGTTAATGTTTCCAGTCTGATTCAGGTCTCCTTCCAAAGAAAAGTTCTGGAAAGTCAAATTTTGCATATTTTGGCCTTTTTTTTTTGTCTCTTCACCGTGTGATTTAGAGTCACAGAGTCATAGATCTGATTTAATTGCCACGTGTAGGGCTTCACATCGGTATGACAGGTCGGCACTACATCGAGGGCCGAAGGGCCTGTACTGTGCTGTAATGTTCTGTGTTCTGTGTTCTGTGTTCTGTGTACCGAAATACAGTGAAAAGCTTTGTTTACGAGCGGTACTGGCAGATTACAGCGAGCAAAGGATGGACAGATCAAAAAGATTTAGAGGTATACAGGTTACATTGCACGCTACATTACTTGAGGCTAACATTATTTGAGTTGCATAGCACAGAAACAGACCCTTCGGCCCAACTTGTCCATGCCAACAGGATCTCCTAAATTCATGTAATCTCATTTGCCAGCATTTGGCCTGTATCCCTCTAAAGTCTTCCTGTTCATACACCCATCCAGATGCCTGTTAAGTGCTATAATTATACCAACCTCTGCCACTCCTCTGGCAGCTCACTCCATACACATATCACCCTCTGTGTGAAAAGGTTGCCCCTTAGATCCCTTCTAATCATTCCCCTCTCACCTGAAACCTATGATCTCTAGGTTTGGACTCCCTTATAGGTGAAAAAGATTTTAGTTATTCACCCTATCCATTCCCTGCATGATTTTATAAGGTCATCTCTCAGCATCTGACATTTCAAGGAAAATAGCTCTGGCCTCTTCAGCCTGTCCCTTTAGCCCAAACTCTCCAAACCAGTCAATCTCCTTGTAAATCTTTTCTGGATTCTTTCTAAATATCCTTCCTAGAGCTGGGAGACCAGAATTGAACACAGTATTCCAAAAGTGGCCTAACCAATGTCCTGTACAGCCACAACATGGCCTTACAACTATTTACTCAATGCACTGACCAATAAAGGTAAGCATACCAAACACCTCTTCACTATCCTATCTACCTGTGATTCCTTGCAAAGTATTTCCAGTTTGTTTGTTTTTAATTTCAGATTTCCAGACTCTAGGATTTCTCTTATTTACCTTTAATCCAGTTACCCATTGATAACCAGGTCACCATGAGCTCATCTTCTTCCCATAATACAATTTCCTCCTTTCCACTTCCTGCCCTACTTCTACCATTTCTTTCTATGCAACAGAACAGACAGAGACAAACTGAAATTGTAGAAATGTTTGCTTGTGGCTAATAGAGACCTGTTTGACCCCTGTCACAACTCCCTCTGTGTAATTTCTGAGTGAAGCTGCTCAGAGAGAGGTACTCAGGGAGAGCTCAGCAGAATTCATCATCATACACATGCATGCAATAGAAAATCCATCACACAAACCCTTCTTTTAAACTCAGAGGAGTTCATCCCAAGGTAAGCACTTCTCCTTAGCATTCCCATCTCATTAATAAAAGCAATACATATAACTGGTTAGATACACAAATATATTCATACAGATTGGATCACACGATAGTTTAGGGTGAAGGATAAGTGAATGGTGATGCATAAATTAACATAATTATTTTGCATAATTGTAGAAATAACAGCTTGTGGTTATTTAGTACTCTTTGTTTATGAGGCTTCTGAGTGTTTGATAATTGGGAGAGGCAGATGCTGTGAATTACTTTTTATTAAGAGAGGGGTTTGTCTTGTACTCAGCCACGGTGAGTAGTGAGATTTAATTGTTATCCTGCTTGGGCATTAGTAATAACAGTAGCTTGCATTTTTATAGCAAACTTTAAGACAAACTCAAAGGCAGTGTTATGAAACTAGAGATTAACAGCAAGTCAGATGGATTGATACCAGATAGGTCCACTCATGTCCTTCAAGGAGGGAATCTGCCATCCTCACCTGGTCTAGCCCGCATGTGACTCCAGACCCACAGGTAAACTCTCAACAGGAGGCAACAAACGGTGGTCTGGCTAATGTTGAGCACAACCCATGAATGAACAAAAAAAAAGACGAATGGTCAAAGGTTGTCATAAATATATGAGTCTTAAGAAAGGAAGAGACAATTGGATGGGTATGCCTTCATCTCCTATTCTCTGCCTGAAAGCAGGTCCAACACACAATGGGGAGAGCAAAGAGACACATCCCTAATTTACAACATACGAACAAGAACCAAACCTCATGCTGTTAGCACCAGTTGGATCCACAGCCACTGTGGTCCTCAGGAGTCAGAGCTGCTGTGGCTAGATAGATGTTCACATTGCATGCTATAGCCGAGAGAATGGATAGTGAAGCTCCAATTTTCTTTTCACAATGTTGACCAGGGATCTCTCCAGGAAGACCAGGAAGCTCTTTCTGCTTCTCTTTGGCATGTTTTAGAAGGATTTGTAGTTTCATACGCGACACAGTTTTAATATAGAACCGTTGATGATCTGAACGCACCTCCCTTGGAGCTTCTGGCTCAGGGGCTGGGGCACCACATTCTTCTTCATGGAGAGCTTCCCCAAAGCAGCTGAAGGTTTAGTTGCCAGGAGCAGTGAAAGTCTCAGCATTGTGTAGAGAATGGTTGCATCAATGAGGGAATGTCAGCAGTTTTTCGGGAATACCTGCCGCTGCAACGTTGTGAGTTCAAATCCAGCTCCATAACTTGAGCACCAAAATTTAGGCAGATACTCCAATTTATGGAGAGAGTGCTGTACTGTCCAAAGTGTTACTTTATAATATGGAATTGAAAAGTATGGGATCTTTGTGAAACTCATTTCAGACCTCTGTTAGACATAGATTATTGTGTGCAGTTCAGGTTGACATGTTATGACCAAGTGGGGACATTGGATGATTATTTGGATATAAATGGTGTAGAGGGACATTGAGAAAAGCCAGGACATTGGCACAAGGGAATAGAATTGATACAGAGGTTTATAAAATCATGATAGCTTGGATAAGGTGAATAGCAGGGTCTTTCCCATAGGGTGGGGGAATTTAAAACTAGCGGCAAATATTTTTGATGTGAGATGAGAAAAAATAGAAAGGACACTAGGGCAACAATTTTACACAGAGTGGCTTGTGTGTGGAATGAACTGCCAGAGCAAATGGTGGATGCAGGTACAGTTGCAACATTTAAAAGACATTTGGATAAGTACATGAATAGGAAAGGTTTGGAGGGATATGGGCCAAATGCAAGCAAGTGGGTCAAGTTTGGTTTGGGAGCACGGTCAGCATGGACTAGTTGGACCGAAGGGGCTGTTTCCATGCTCTATGACTCTATGACCTCCTTCAACATGGTAACAATTCCACGATCCTAGGAAGGGGATTAGGGATCTTGTGGTAGAGTCCCTTGGGTTCATGTCTCAGCTGCTATAGGGTGTATCATGATATGTCCAGACAGGTTAACTATCTATAACCAGGTTACACAGGCATTGGAGAAGGTTCAAAGTGTTTTTACGAGGATGGGAGCCAAAATGTGGTGAATACACATCAGGAATGAACTGATGGGCTGGAGATATTTTCTCTTTTGAAAATGAGAGTTCAACAATGGTGTGATAGAAGCAGTTAAAATGATGGAAGGTGTTTATGGAAGTGGATACAGAGTGGATATTCCCTCTTGCAGGGAAAAAGCAACAAAAAGCTGTTAATGTAAGATCATCCAATTTGGAATTCAGAAGAAACACAATGCTTGGTTGAGAATGTCCAAGGTGGTCAAGGTGAAGGGAAAACTAGACAAACTGTGCTCTATCACTCAGAGGTGGAGGAAGGTATGAGTGGGAGGCCTCTCTCTTGATCTTTTGGACTCCCCCATGTCTGCAGTTGGCATAAAGGTAGGATGCATTGTGAATGAGGGGTAGAAGTTTGAGTTTGTAAAGAGCACATTCACAGGGTAGCAATGGGGCAGCAGCATGACAATGGACAGTAGCTCTTACTTGGACGCTGGGACGTGAGGGTTTTAGCTGCACCACATAAACAGTCACAATGCTCATCCAGCCCCAGGATCATCTTCTCATATGGGCTGTGGCTAGAATGAGAGAAAGGGAGAGATTAAGTGAGATGAGAGGTTTGGGCACAGCTGTCAGTGTTGGTGCATGTGGGAGAAAGCTGGTAAGTTGTGCTGCATGAGTGAGTAGAAGCACAGTTAGTGGTGACAGATGGGCGACAGTGAGTGACATAAAATATTACAAGCAATAGACCAAGAACCTTGGTGGGAGATGGGCATGGACCAGGCATTGAGTGAGTAGGAGGTAGCAGGGATCAGATGGTGGCAAAGCAGGGGAGGTCATTGATCTTCTTCTAGTATTGCTGCCCATTCATCTGGGCCACGGATACTGACCCAGACATCAACCTCAGGCCAGGCTGGCAGAGTCTGCTGGCATGATCTCCTCTGCCTTTCCCAAGGGAAGGGGACAGATCTGCTCAGCTCCTCACCATCCAACAGGCCCTCCAGATGATCAAAGCCAAGTGCCAATCTTCCTCTGTCTGTCATTTCTGATGCAAATCATTGGAGTGAGTGGGAGGATGCCATGAGCAGGGCACCATAGAGACATGGTGCGTAGCTAATGAGGCAAGTTTCAGAAAATAATGTGAAAAATCTCACTATGGCTCACAGAAAGAAAATCTCCATCAAAGGGACACTTAGCCGACCATCGGGAAAACTTCCTAGCCTCACAGTTATTGTAATCGACCTGCTCGCAAGTGAGACTGGGATGTAAACCTGGAACTTCCGGTCTGGAGATAGAGCCTGGCCGCAATGCCGCAAGATCCTTGCACTCTGTGTCCATTCTCCTACATAGAAACTTAGACATGTAGAAAATAGGAGCAGAACTGGACCACTCGGCCCTTCGCACCTGATCCTCCATTCAATGTGATCATGGTTGATCACCCGACTCAGTGGCCTGTTCCCAATTTTTCCCCAATAACCTTTGATTCCTTTAGCTCTAAGAATACATATAGCTCTGTTTTGAAAATATTCAATGATTTGGCCTCAACTGCTTTCTGTGACAGTGAATTCCACAGGCTCACCACTCTGTGGGTGTAGAATTACCTCCTCATTTCAGTCCTAAATGGCCTACATCTTGTTCTTAGACATTGACCGCTGGTTCTGGACTCGCTGGTCATCAGGAACATCCTTCCTGTATTGACCCTCCCTTATCTTGTGAGACTTCTATAGTTTCTTTAATACCTCCCATCATTATTCTAAACTCTAACCAATCCAATCTCTCTGCAGTCCTCAGTCCTGCCTTAAGTCCTGTAACAAGAATGGTTTCAGGAATCTTGAAACAACTCCAGATAATACTTCTTCAGATGGGCCAGAGCTATTTTTTAGTCACAAATGAGATTTAGGTGTCATTAGCTAGGCCAGCATACATTGACCGTCCCTAATTGGTGGTGAGCTACATTCTTGAACTGCTGCAGCCCATGTGCTGTAGGTAGGCACACATTGCCCTGAGGGAAGGAATCCCAGGACTTTGACCCAGTAACAGTGAAGGAATGGCAATATATTTCCCAGTCAGGATTGTGGAGGGGAACTTACAAATGGTGGTGTTCCCATTGTTTCTTCTGTCCTCATTCTTGGAAAGAAGTAGTCATGGGTTTGAAAGATGTTGTCTGAGGGTTTTTGATGTATTTCTGCAGTGCACCTTGTAGATAGTGCACACTGCTGCTACTCACTATACGCCAATCAAGCGGCTGCTTTGTCCTGGATGGTGTGAAGCTTTTTGAATGTTGTTGGGGCCGCACCCATTCAGGCAAGTGGGGAGTATTCCATCACACTCCTGACTTGTGCCTTGTAGATGGAGGACAGGCTTTGAGGAGTCAGGAGGTGGGTTACTCACTGCAATATTCCTAAACTCTGGACTGCTCTCACAGCCACTGTGTTTATGTGGTGAGTCCAGTTGAGTTTCGGGTCAATGGTGACCCCCAGGATTTTGATAGTGCAAAATTTAATGATGGTAACATCATTGAATGTAAAGGAATAGTGATTAGGTTGCCTCTTATTGAAGATAGTTATTGCCTGTGAATGTTATCACTATCTCTCCCTTGGGTGACATGTGGGTTCAGTGCTTAGTACTGCTGCCTCATAGCACGAGGAACCCAGGTTTGATTCCAGTCTTGGGTGACTGCGTGAGTTTGTATATTCTCCCTATGTCTGTGTGGGTTTCCTCTGGGTGCTCCAGTTTCCTCCCACTGCTGTAAAGATGTGCTGGGACGTTTTTCACTGGAGGTTGAAAGGTGACCTTACATACTTTTTAAGGTGAGAGGAGAAAGATTTAAAAATGTCATGGGGGCAAATTTTTTACACAGATTGTGGTTCGCATGTGGAATGAATTTCCTGAGGACGTGGTGGATGTGCTCACAGTTATAACGTTTATTGGACATTTGGATAAGTACATGAATCGTGGCAGATGGAGTACAATGTGGGAAAGTGTGAGGTCATGCACTTTGGTAAGAAGAATAAAAGCATGGACTATTTTCCAAGGGGAGCAAAATTCAGAAGTCTGAAGTGCAAACAGGCTTGGGAATTCTAGTCCAGGGTTCTCTCAAGGTAAACTTGCAGGTTGAGTCAGTAGTTAGAACAGCAAATGCAACTTTGGCGTTTATTTTGAGAGGACTTGAATATTGTGCACAGTTTTGAGCCCCATACCTCAGGAAAGATGTCCTTGCCATAGAGTAGATTCAGAGGATCTTCACGAGAATGGTCCCAGGAATGAAAAGCTTAACATATGAGGATTGTTTGAGAACTCTGGGTCTAGACTCAATGGAGTTTAGAAGGGTGAGGGGCTATCTAATTGAAACTTACGGAATACTGAATGGCCTGGACAGAGTGGATGCTGGGGAGATGTTTCCATTGGTAGGACAGACTAGGACCTGAGGGCACAGCTTTAGAGTAAAGGGAAGACTTTTAGAACGGAGATAAGGAGAAACTTCTTCAGTCAGAGTGGTGAATCTATGGAACTCAGTGCCACAGAAGGCTGAGGAGGCCAGGTCATTGAGTACTTTTAAGACAGAGATAGTAAGTTCTTAATTTTGTCAAGGGGATAAAGGGTTATGGGGAGAAAGCAAGAGAATAGGCTTGAAAAACGTATCAGTCATGATTGAATGGCAGAGCAGACTAGATGGGCTGAATGGCCTAATTTCTGCTCCCATGTCTTATGGTCTTATGGTTTAGAGGGATATGGGCCAGAGGCAGGCAGGTGGGACTAGTTTAGTTTGGGGTTATGTTTGGCATGGACTTGTTGAACCAAAGTATCTGTTTCCATGCTATATGATGGTTTGTGCAGGTCAGGTGGATAGGGCATGCTAAATTGCCTGCAGTGTCCAGGGATTTGCAGGCTAGGTGTGTTAGACATGGGCAACGCAGGGTTACAGAGATAGGTTTGGTTGAACTCGAAGAGGCAATGACCTAGTGGTGTCATTGCTGGACTAGGTCATTGCTGGACTATTAATCCTGAGTCCCAGATAATGTTCTGGGGACCCAAGTTCGAACCCCATCATGGCAGATGGTGGAACTTGAATTGAATAAAATATCTGGAATTTGTCGATTGTCAGGAAAAACCCATCTGGTTCACTAATATCCTTTTAGCAAGGAAACTGCCATCCTTCCCTAGCCTGGCCTACATGTGGTTCCAGATCCACAGCAATGTGGTTAACTCTAAACTGCCCCCTGGGCAATTAGGGATGGGCAATTGATGCTGCCTGGCCAGCGATGCCCTTATCCCATCAGTGAATAAAGAGGAAAAAGGAAAAGATGCTCTTCAGAGGGTCAGTATGGACTCAATGGGACAAATGGCCTGTTTCCAGACTGTAGGGATTCTATGGTTCTATGACGTAAAGTCAACAAGAGACATTATGATACAAAAGTTGCCAGAGAACTCCAAAATCCTAACCTGAAGAAGTTACCCACCTCCCTCCGGACCAACCTCAGGGAATCTCTCTCCCACTGCAACTCTCTTGCAATTCTCTCCATCTTCAGTCCGCCTCCCCCTCTCTCCCTATTTATTCCAGAATCCTCTCCCCATCCCCCTCTCTGATGAAGGGTCTAGGCCCGAAACGTCAGCTTTTGTGCTCCTGAGATGCTGCTGGGCCTGCTGTGTTCATCCAGCTCCACACTTTGTTATCTTGGATTCTCCAGCATCTGCAGTTCCCATTACCTCTGATCCAAAATCTCTGCTGTTTTGAAGAAAAAAATGAATAAATGCTACTGTGAACTCACTAATTTAGCTCCATAAATGGAAAGGGAGGACATAACTTTACAGCATGGGTTCAGATGGACAAAATAAGGATCAAAGTGAAGTTCTGCGGAAAGTGTGAAGAACTGAACTTAAACGGAAGTTTACACAAGATCAAAAAGCAATTTAAGCCAGAGGCTGGATGTTGAATGTAAGGGACAGACAGGATGAAATAGAATAGTTCGCTCAGATCTGGCACTTGTATCTGTCTCAGTGAGAATCGCTGTCTCTGTGCACTAGACAAGAGGGAAAGGGAAGCAGTTCTTGCCTGTCCAATACAATAGTGCTCTACATGTCCCAGTGTCAAACCTTGTAAATGTACAGCATTTGCAGGGAAGTAGCTGTCAGTTCTTTCTTGTATCAGGTGTAATATGACTCCAGTGTTGCTCAGTGTATGGCACAGAGAGGGTGAAGCACATAATGGCCGAAAGAAAACAGCTGATGCCTGCAATGTGCGTGCTACCGCGGAGTTGCCAGTAATAATCCATCTTCAATTGTCAAGCGGGCACCGTGGCTGTGTCGGATGTTTAATTCATTCACGTCAGGCATCCAATGACATATTTGTGTCAGCTCCTTCCTGGCAGACACGAACAGTTTCACGATAACCGTTTTTGTCTAAACTGGATAACAATTGTGCCAATGTGGCAACATCAGTGTAACACCAGAGGACCTGGGGCCACTAAAAAGATTTGCCTCTTGACTTAAACTGTAGAAAATGAAGTGATTTCATTTAGCAATCGATTTTCTGAATTAAAAGCAAGGTTGCTCTAACAATGTAGGTGACTCTCATAGCAGGAGAAATAAAGAAGGATTTTGCATTTCTGGAGCACCCTTCATGACCTCAGGGCTTGCAAAGTGCTTCAGAGGCAAAGAATGGCTTTTGAAATGTATTTGCTGTTGCAAAGTAGGAAAGGCAGCGGTTATATTGTGCGCAGCAAGATCCAACATGATAAGATTATCTAAATCAGTGTTTCTAGTTGTGAGATAAACATTAGCCAGGACGCCAGGGCTCTCAGTCCTTCTTTATACCATGCCGTGGGACCATTTACTTCCACCTGAGAGAGTTAACAGGGCCTCATTTTAGCGGGGGTCTCATCTGAAATTGGCCGCAGTAGAGAGCCAGCCTGAATGTTGTGCTCATGTCTCCAGTGTGAGATTTGAACCAACCACCTTCTAACGTTGTACCTGTTGAAACATCACTGAAATAAACACAGAGAATGCTGGAGAAATTCAGCAGGTCTGGCAGCATCTGTGAAGAGAGAGAGAGACAAATTAATGTTTTGAGTCTGAGTCTTCAGACTTGGCAAGTGTTGGAACATAGGTTTTCTTACACTTTTGAGATAGGCAGAAGAGGGGTGAAGGGAGAAGATGGTGTGCAAAAGGCAAAGGGATTGCTACAGGTGGAGAAAGAGAAAGAAATGTACAATGTGCATAAATTAAGGTGTGAAGAAGAGAGAATAGGCTCTCTCTGCTAACAGCAAAGACAGGGTAGTGCAGGTGGCTCCCCCACTGCATCCCAAAACCATCCCAGCTCGTCCCCTCCCCCCACTGCATCACAAAACCAGCCCAGCTCATCCCCGCCTCCCTAACCTGTTCTTCCTCTCATCTATCCCCTCCTCTCACCTCAAGCTGCACCTCCATTTCCCACCTACCAACCTCACCCCACCTCCTTGACCTGTCCGTCTTCCCTGGACTGACCTATCCCCTCCCTACCTCCGCACCTATACACTCCTCTCCACCTACCTTCTCCTCTATCCATCTTGGTCCGCCTCCCCCTCACTCCTTATTTATTCCAGTTCCCTCTCCCCATCCCCCTCTCTGATGAAGGATCTACGCCCGAAATGTCAGCTTTTGTGCTCCTGAGATGCTGCTTGGCCTGCTGTGTTCATCCAGCTCCACACATTGTTATCTCAGACATTCTCAAATGACAGGTGAGTCCAGAACCAGGGTCACATGTAAGGGTAATAAAATGTGAGGCTGGATGAACACAGCAGGCCAAGCAGCATCTCAGGAGCACAAAAGCTGACATTTCGGGCCTAGACCCTTCATCAGAGAGGGGGATGGGGGGAGGGAACTGGAATAAATAGGGAGAGAGGGGGAGGCGGACCGAAGATGGAGAGTAAAGAAGATAGGTGGAGAGGGTGTAGGTGGGGAGGTAGGGAGGGGATAGGTCAGTCCAGGGAAGACGGACAGGTCAAGGAGGTGGGATGAGGTTAGTAGGTAGCTGGGGGTGCGGCTTGGGGTGGGAGGAAGGGATGGGTGAGAGGAAGAACCGGTTAGGGAGGCAGAGACAGGTTGGACTGGTTTTGGGATGCAGTGGGTGGGGGGGAAGAGCTGGGCTGGTTGTGTGGTGCAGTGGGGGGAGGGGATGAACTGGGCTGGTTTAGGGATGCAGTGGGGGAAGGGGAGATTTTGAAACTGGTGAAGTCCACATTGATACCATTAGGCTGCAGGGTTCCCAGGCGGAATATGAGTTGCTGTTCCTGCAACCTTCGGGTGGCATCATTGTGGCAGTGCAGGAGGCCCATGATGGACATGTCATCAAGAGAATGGGAGGGGGAGTGGAAATGGTTTGCGACTGGGAGGTGCAGTTGTTTGTTGCGAACTGAGCGGAGGTGTTCTGCAAAGCGGTCCCCAAGCCTCCGCTTGGTTTCCCCAATGTAGAGGAAGCCACACCGGGTACAGTGGATGCAGTATACCACATTGGCAGATGTGCAGGTTCACCTTGACCTGTCCGTCTTCCCTGGACTGACCTATCCCCTCCCTACCTCCCCACCTACACCCTCTCCACCTATCTTCTTTACTCTCCATCTTCGGTCCGCCTCCCCCTCTCTCCCTATTTATTCCAGTTCCCTCCCCCCATCCCCCTCTCTGATGAAGGGTCTAGGCCCGAAACGTCAGCTTTTGTGCTCCTGAGATGCTGCTTGGCCGGCTGTGTTCATCCAGCCTCACATTTTATTATCTTGGAATCTCCAGCATCTGCAGTTCCCATTATCTCACATGTAAGGGTATGAGGTAAACCAGTTAGAGTTGAAATGAAGAGCAATTTCAACATCCAAAGAGTGTTGAGCTTGTGGAATTCACCGCCACAGAAAGCAGTCAGGGCCAAAACATTGTAAGTTTTCAAGAAGGAGTTGGATAAAGTTCACAAAAACTGGAATTGCAGCAGAAACTCAATGCATCTGAGTTAACATTTCGAGTCCACTGACTTCATCAGGACACAGTCTATTATAATGCTTAGGGCTAAAGAGAGCAAAAGATATGTGGGTAAAATGAGAACAGGCTACTGAGTTGGATGATCACCCATGATCATTTTGAATAGAGTAGCAGGCATGAAGGGCTGAATGGCCTACTCCTCGTTTCTATGTAAACAAGACACAAAGAAGACAATGCAGTGGTGGTGGTGGCAGGTGGTGGTGGAGGGAGAGAGAGAATGCAAGGAAGTTAGAGAACAGACATAATGTTGTCAGCTTCCGAATTGATGGAATTCACTGTTGAGGCTGTAAAGTACCAAAACGGAAAATGAGATGTTTGTTCCTCAATATTGTGTTGTGTTTCATTGGAACGTTGCATCAAACCCACATCGGAAATGTTAGCATCAGAGCAAGGTGGTTTATTGAAACGGCAAGCAAGTGGGATATCCCTACAGACAGAGAGGAGGTGTTCGGCAACACAGTTCGCCAGCCTGTGTTCGGTCTCACCAACATAAGGGGGACATGGGTGATTATTTTATATTACAACAATCCACCAGACTTTAGTGCTTATTTTTCTGGCTCCCACCAGCAAAATTATCTGATTCATTAAATTCATTATCACAAGTTGCCATGGCGACAGCTGTTCATCTTGCAGGTTTTGATGCATAACCATATTAACTGTTTCCACAATGGAGCAGTTGTGAACAGTGTTGAACATTATGTGATCATTGTTGAACATCCCCACTCTGACCTTGAGAAGGAGGGAAGGCGATTGATGAAGCAACTGTAGATGGTTGGGTTGAAGACCCTACCCTTAACAAACTCCTGCAGAGATGTCCTGGAGCTGAGATGACCAACCTTGTATGAGGAAAGATGACCTGAGTCAGGGACAAAGTCAAGTACCAGTACAGAGGGAGATACGCTTGGGCCCAAGGGTTCATGTTTCTCATTGGTGTTGAAGGTGGCTTGGCCTATTGATTCATGTCGTAATCAGTACGCACTGCTGTCAGAATGTATCAATGGTGGGAGGAGTGGACATTGAAAAGGATTTCTGGTGTTCTCAGAATGGCCAAGGCTGAAAAAACAGCCATTGCTTAGCCAAATAATTAATTTAGTTCGAATATAAATGTACTTCTTTTATTTCCTTCCCAATTTCACATTTGTTTCCTAGAGGAAAAACCATAATACTTGGAAATGAATGGCTGAGATTTGGAAGAACACAAGTCAAATCAGAGAACCTCTTGCTCTCTGGTTTTACTTTTAGTGTGGTCTTGACAGCATTTGAGCCAAAGTATAGTGGTAGCTTCCTCTCAGTCCCCAGCCAAAACCTGTTCTTGAGAATAGTTAACTTCTGAACAGATTCTTCCTTTGTTCATTGCTGTAGTCGGGCTTGACTCTGGGTTCTGGGATTTGGGCTGTGCTCTGAGTGTCAACGTGAATCCTTGTCAAACCCTGATGGCGCAGGAAGAAGCAATGAAACAGCCAGTAACAGAGGTCTCTGCGTAACTCCATATCCTTTCTTTCTACCACCTATATAACTGTGTCCCTCCTGATTTCTACCGCCTTCTCCAGCCCCACAATCCTGCAGAATCTCTTCATGCCTCCAAAACCTGGTCTTGTGTCGATCTTGATGCTAATCACTTCACTAATGGTGATGCTACTTTCAACTGCCTGAGCTCTGTCATTGCTTCTCTAAGCCTCTTCATCTCTTTACCTCATTTTTAAGATGCTTCTTAAAAACTGACCATTTCAATAGCCTTTGGTTCACATTTCTAACATCTCCTTAAACAGCTGTGTCAATTTTCTTCTAATTAAATAAAGTGGAATATTTCCCATCTTTTACTACACTTTGTACTAATGGAGGTAAAAAGATGGAAGATTTGAATTTGGATTATTTCCGCATTAAACTGTTTATCTTTTTGATGGATTTGAAAGAAACTTACGTGGTTTCTTGAAAATTAGGCTGACAGTTTATTGTGGGCTGTGATCCATCTCTTGGTTGCAGAAAGTCAAATGGCTTTAGGTTAATAGCTAAGAAAACATTTTAGGGAGGTAAAAGATGGCGTTTTTGTCATTAATTGGTGGAAAATTTGGCTTTGGAACAAATTATGGGGCCCTGTGGGGATCATTGCTTAGCAACTTGTAGCATTGATTTCAAAAATCTGGGGAATTATCACAAAGAAAACCTCTATTGGTGCATTAAGTTTTCAAGTCTCTATTCGACCTCTCTTGATGTAAGTACTTGATAAAGTTTCTACACTGAGGGGTGACCTTATAGAAGTTTATAAATCATGAAGGGCACGGATAGGGTGAATAGACAAGGTCTTTTCCCTAGGGTAGGAGAGTTCAAGGCCAGGTTTAAGGTGTGAGGTGAAAGATTTAAAAGGAACCTAATGGGCAACTTTTTCATGTAGAGGGTGATGTGTATATGGAATGAGGAAGTGGTGGAGGCTGATACAATTACCACATTTAAAAGACATCTGGATGGGCACATGAATGGGAAGCATTTAGAGGGATATAGGCTAAATGCTGGCAAATGGGATAGATTAATGTAAGATATCTGGTCGGCGTGGAAAAGTTGGACCAAAGGGTTTGTTCCCTTGCTGTGCTTCTCTGTGAGTCTACGATTTGTGACCGCTGTATTTTGACCACCTTGTAAACCCTGAAAAACTGATCTGTGAACAATTATTCAAAGATTTGGATCCAGTTTGATTTCTACATGAACTGAAGCCTTTTTTGGAGGATCTCGCATTGGTCTACAGCTGTCAGCAATTGATTTTATCAACAATAAAACCTGGTGGACTGTAAGAATAAATCGAATTCTATCTTTTGTTTTCAGATCACTAGCCATTTTGCTTCTGTTAAAATGTCATCTCTTCAAAGTCATTTTTGTCTCTTGTGCTGTGTGATCGTGTCTGTTTTAGGATTAAAAGGGGTTACAGTTTTAGCTCCAGATTATATCTTAGATGTTATCCAGTTTTGCCATTCGCTTTTAGGGAGGAGCTATGTTTTAGGTAAACCCATTATTTTGAGTATGTTAAAAAAGCAGGTTAAAAAATCTCTTTTGCTTCAGATAGCTGTACAATTGGGAAGCAATCGGTTATTTTGGGTCTGAGGGCAGGTCACTGGACCTGAAATGTTAGACCTGATTTTTTTTCTCCACAGATACCGGCAGGCCTCCTGAGCTTTTCCAGCAACTTCTGGTTTTGCGGCTATTTTGGTGTTTGTTAGGAGATATTTATATTAATGGTGTAACTTGCGAATTGATGAGGCTTGAATATTAAGACATTCCTTGGTCAAAAACATATCTGACATTGGCCTTTCCAGTCAAACTACAGAAGGATATGGATGCAGGTCCAGCGACTGGAGCAAAGATACAGAAGAACATGTACATGGCTGAATGGCTTTCTTCAGTTTCTATGCTGGAGGCTACATATAAATACAAATTTGTTTTACTTCTTGTCGTGTCCCTAACTGGAAATGAAAAAGCCTCAGAATATATTTGCCAACTTGGTGGGCTAGAAAGAGCAACGTGTTTGTTTAAATAATGTTTTGGGAGCAGAAAGATATAAAATTTACATCGAATGAGCTCGGACTTTCAAAAAAAACTCACAGAAAGAGGACTACTTTTACTCCTCCATTAGGCACATATCATTTTAAATCAGAGTGATTGAATGAGGCTTGTTTCGAAATGGATTAAAGATCGCACTGTGGATGTTTGCTTGAGTTAGATAATGACACTCTCACTAACTGACAGCACGGATTAAGCCGCTCGATGCCAGACTGCTGTTGGAGGGTTGTTAATGGGATCCCCGCTGTTTTGTAAGGCCTGGCTTTGGGGTCGTGTGTGGGTAAGCACTCGGTGGGGGTGCAGGGGATGCCCCTGTTGCTGTCACTCCTCACACAGCACAATCCACTGCTGTCCTTTCTGCACTGATGCAGGCGAATGGGTAGCTGGGGGCCGCGATAAAGCCTTCAACTGTGAACAGGATGCCGTGTTGCAAAGTTTATTCAATGGCCTCTCCCATTACCATGGTCAGGCATCCGTTCCTTAAAGGTATATGCCACAAAGACCTCTCTGAATTGGGCTGGCTTTTTAAACCACAGTCAGAATTCCCCTTTAAGACTTTCTCACTTCCCCTATTGATTTATTTTGGGAAAATAAGCAAGGACCGTCAAATAAAATCTCAGAGTTTGCCTGAGCACAGCATAATGCGGTTGAATGGCTGCCTTGTCTGAACTAGTGTTGTTGATTGCAGTTGGTTCTACAAACAATAGGAACAGAAGAACATTCTGCCCTTCAGCTCTGTACCAGCAATCTTGGCAGAGTCAATTTGGATCACTGCCCCACTGACAGTTCTATATTCCTCAGTCCAGCACAACCTATCAATTGTCTTCAGTCACCATGCTTTCACCATTGAGTGAGAGAAAGAATGAACTTGATACCTCTCCTATTTCCAGGCCATTTATCCTACCACCTTCTCCCCTTGGTTTGCATACAGTAGGCTACTACATTTCAGAATTAAACCATTTAGCCCATCAAGTTTGTTCCAGTTCCTTCCTAGAGAAATTAAGTAAATCTGTACTGAGAAGTTGAGCCAATCACTGGAATTTCCTTTAGAACTTGACTTGAATCTGAAATCAATATCAGGGGAGGAGTGTATTCCAAATTGTAGTGACCCTTCATGTAAATGCTGCTCCTCATATTGCTTGTGGTTCTTTGGTCAACCAACTTAAACAATGTTGACTATCTGATTATCAATTTTTCAACAATTGGAAACAGCTTCCAGTTTTTGTCTAAAGCCTTAATAATTTTGCACACATCCACAAAACCTCTCAGGATTCGTACCGCTGAGGAGAGCAACCCTTAACTCCTCTGCAATTCCTCATCCCTGGAGCCATTCTACTAAATCTGTTCTGAATCCCTGACACCTTTCTGGTGCCCAGGATTGGAAATGATGGTCACAATGGGATTGAAATATTTTATGTAAGTTCTGCAAACAGCCTCTGGTTTTATAACTCTGTACCTGAATCAATAAAGAACAACGAGAGATCAGGTTTCAGTATGATACACTTTATAAACATGACTTTATTGGACAATAATACCCAGCTTGCAGACAGCTTTGAACCTGGTACTATTTCAAAGTTATTATTTCTGAGAACTCTTTTTCAGATTTTCTCAAGGGATGCTTTTTGATTTTTAGAGGCTCCTTTTTTCTCATGAACCAATTTGTTAGGTGACGTGGCAATAATATCTTCAGTATGTCTGTTCACACATGCAGTATTTAGATTCACAGAAGCAGAATTAAAAGAATTCATCACTCTTTTTGAACTTAAAATCACAACGCACACATACTCACACAATGAAAACATTAATTTCCTAGGCACCACGGCATTCAACTTGACTCAAAACTTCAGAGATAAGTTATCAAAGGATCGTTTTCCAAATAAATTTGAGGGTATAGATAGAGTTAATGGTAATTGCCTTTTCCTAAGGTTGGGGTTTTCAAGACGAGGGGACCCATTTTTAAGGTGAGAGGAGAGATAAAGGATATGACGAGCAAATTTTTTTCCATAGAGGGTGGTTTGCATGTGAAATGAACTTCCTGAGGAAGTGATGGATGTGTTTACTATTACAACATTTAAAAGTCATTCAGATAAGTCCATTAATAGGAAAGGTTTGAAGGGATGTGGCCCAGGAGCAGGCAGGTGGGACGCGTTTAGTATGGGATCATGTTTGGCACGATCTGGTTGGACTGAAGAGTAGAATGTAATGATGGTTGCATTGGGGCCTCATTGGTGACAATGTTATTGATGATGGGACAGCGGTATGGTTGCAAAATTTGCCGACAAGATGGAAATATGTAGAACATAGAATATAGAACAGTACAGCACAGTACAGGTCCTTCAGCCCATGATGTTGTTCCAAACATTTACCCTCAACCTAAGGTCTATCTAACCTCCACCTCTACCTTATACTATCATCCATAAATACATAGGAAAGTAAGTTGTGAAGAGGACAGAAGGAGGTTACAAATAGATATAAGTATGTGAAATGATTGGACCAATCAAATTGTATGACTCTATGACTATGACTCTACCCCTCTCTTACAGATATGCAAGGATTCTGCTTCTAAAACATTTTAGAACATAGAACATAGAACAGTACAGCACAGAACAGGCCCTTCAGCCCACAATGTGCCGACCATTGATCCTCATGTATGCACCCTCAAATTTCTGTGACCATATGCATGTCCAGCAGTCTCTTAAATGACCCCAATGACATTGCTTCCACAACTGCTGCCGGCAACGCATTCCATGTCCTCACAACTCTCTGTGTAAAGAACCCGCCTCTTGACATCCCCTCTATACTTTCCTCCAAACAGCTTAAAACTATGACCCCTCGTGTTAGCCATTTCTGCCCTGGGAAATAGTCTCTGGCTATCAACTCTATCTATGCCTCTCATTATCTTGTATAACTCAATTAGGTCTCCTCTCCTCCTCCTTTTCTCCAATGAAAAAAGTCCGAGCTCAGTCAACCTCTCTTCATAAGATAAGCCCTCCAGTCCAGGCAGCATCCTGGTAAACCTCCTCTGAACCCTCTCCAAAGCATCCACATCTTTCCTATAATAGGGCGACCAGAACTGGACGCAGTATTCCAAGCGCGGTCTAACCAAAGTTTTATAGAGCTGCAACAAGATCTCACGACTCTTAAACTCAATCCCCCTGCTAATGAAAGCCAAAACACCATATGTTTTCTTAACAACCCTGTCCACTTGGGTGGCCAATTTAAGGGATCTATGTATCTGCACACCAAGATCCCTCTGTTTCTCCACACTGCCAAGAATCCTATCCTTAATCCTGTACTCAGCTTTCAAATTCGACCTTCCAAAATGCATCACCTCTCATTTATCCAGGTTGAACTCCATCTGCCACCTCTCAGCCCATCTCTGCATCCTGTCAATGTCCCGCTGCAGCCTACAACAGCCCTCCATACTGTCAACGACACCTCCAACCTTTGTGTCGTCTGCAAACTTGCTGACCCATCCTTCAATCCCCTCATCCAAGTCATTAATAAAAATTACAAACAGTAGAGGCCCAAGGACAGAGCCCTGTGGAACACCACTCACCACTGACTTCCAGGCGGAATATTTTCCTTCTACTACCACTCACTGTCTTCTGTTGGCCAGCCAATTCTGTATCCAGACAGCTAAATTCCCCTGTATCCCATTCTTCCTGACCTTCTGAATGAGCCTACCATCGGGAACCTTATCAAATGCCTTGCTGAAGTCCATATACACCACATCCACAGCTCAACCCTCATCAACTTTTCTAGTCACATCCTCAAAGAACTCAATAAAGTTTTTGAGGCATGACCTGCCCCTCACAAAGCCGTGTTGACTGCATTTAATCAAGCCATGCCCTTCCAGATGGTCATAAATCCTATCCCTCAGAATCCTTTCTAACACCTTGCAGATGACAGACGTGAGACTTACTGGTCTGTAATTGCCGGGGATTTCCCTATTTCCTTTCTTGAAGAGAGGAATTACATTTGCCTCTCTCCAGTCCTCAGATACGACTCCAGTGGAGAGCAAGGATGCAAAGATCTTCGCAAGTGGCGAAGCAATTGCATTTCTCATTTCCCAAAGCAGCTGAGGACAAATCTGGTCCGGGCCTGGCGACTTGTCAATCTTAATGTTTGACAAAATTTTCAGCACATCAGCTTCCTCTATCTCTATCCATTCCAGCATGCACATCTGTTCTTCAAAGGTTTCATTCACTACAAAGTTCGTTTATTTCGTAAAGACAGAAGCAAAAAACTCATTTAGGGCTTCCCCTACCTCCTCAGACTCCACGCACAAGTTCCCTATGCTATCCCTGATCGGCCCTACTCTTTCTTTGGCCATTCTCTTATTCCTCACATAAGTGTAAAATGCCTTTGTGTTCTCCCTAATCCGTTCTGCCAAGCCTTTCTCATGCCCCCTCCTGGCTTTCCTCAGACCATTTTTGAGCTCCTTCCTCGCCTGCCTGTAATCCTCTAGAGCTGAGCTTGACCCTAACTTCCTCCACTACCTTCTTCCTTTTGACGAGAAGCTCCACCGCTCTCATCATCCAAGGTTCCTTTATCATACCCCTTCTTGCCTGTCTCAGAGGGACATATTTACTCATCACTCGCAACAACTGTTCCTTAAACAGTCTCCACATGTGTATAGTGCCCTTACCATGGAACAATTGCTCCCAGTCCATGCTTCCTAACTCATGTCTAATCACGTCATAGTTTCCTCTTCCCCAATTAAATATCCTCCCATTTTGCCTAATCCTCTCCTTCTCCATAGCTATGTAGAATGTGAGGCAGTTATGGTCACTATCACCAAAATGCTCTCCCACCACAAGATCTGATACCTGCCCTGGCTTGTTTCCGAGCACCAAGTCTAGAATGGCCTCTCCCCTTGTCGGCCTGTCAACGTACTGCGTTAGGAAACCCTCCTGAACACACCTTACAAAAACAGCTCCATTCAAATCTTCTGCTCGAAGGAGGTTCCAATCAATATTAGGAAAGTTAAAGTCACCCATTACAACAACCCTACTGCGTCCACACTTTTCCAAAATCTGTCGACCTATGCTTTCTTCAATCTCCCTGCTGCTATTGGGGGGCCTGTAGTAAACCCCTAACGAGGTGACTACTCCCTTGCTGTTCCTAATTTCCACCCATACTGACTCAGTAGGCAGATCTTCCTCGACAATGGAAGCTTCTGTCACTGTGATACCCTCTCTGATTAGTAGTGCTACACCCCCTCCTCTTTTTCCCCCCTCCCTATTCTTTTTAAATGCTCTAAACCCTGGAACATCCAGCAACCATTCCTGCCCTGAGAAACCCATGTCTCTGTTATGGCCACAACATCATAGCACCAGGTACTGATCCATGCTCTAAGTTCGTCACTTTTATTCCTGATATTCCTTGCATTAAAGCAAACACACTTTAACCGATCCCTTGGTTCCTTCCCACTAGCTGGTCTACCTCTTGCTACTGCCTCACCTGCATCAACTCTCACCTCCGGTATACAGCTCAGGTTCCCACCCCCCTGCCATACTAGTTTAAACCCTCTCAAACTACTCGAGCAAACCTTCTACCCAGGACATTGGTCCCCTTCTAGTTCAGATGCAACCCATCCCTCTTGTACAGGTCCCACCTTCCCCAGAAGGCATCCCAATTATCTACATATCTGAAGCCCTCCCTCCTACACCAGCTGCGTAGCCATGTGTTAAGCTGCGCCCGCTCCCTGTTCCTCGCCTCGCTATCTCGTGGCACCGGTAGTAAACCAGAGAACACTACTCTGCTCGTCCTGCTCTGCAGCTTCCATCCTAACTCCCTGAAATCACTTTTTATATCCTCAATCCTTTTTCTGGCTATATCATTAGTGCCAATATGTAACACGATTTCTGGCTGTTCGCCCTCCCCTTTTAGAACCTTATACACCCGATCGGAGACGTTCCAGACCCTGGCACCAGGGAGGCAACATACCTTCCGGGAATCCCGATCCTGACCACAAAATCTCCTGTCGATTCCCCTAACTATCGAGTCCCCTACCATGAGTACTTCTCTATTCTGCCCCCTTCCCTTCTTTGCCACAGTGCCAGGCTCAGCGCCAGAGAACTGACTACTATGGCTTTCCTCTGGTAGGTCATCCCCTCCAGCAGTATCCAAAATGGTATACTTATTGCTGAGAGGAATGCCCGCAGGGGATCTCTGCACTGTCTGTCCGTCCCTTTTCCTCCCCCTAACTGTAACCCATCTATCCTTGTCCCGAGCCTTAGGAGTGACCAACTCCCAGTAACTCCTCTCAGTTACCCCCTCTGCCTCCCGAATGATCCGTAGTTCATCCAGCTCCAGCTCCATTTCCCTAACACGGTTTTCAAGGAGCTGTAGTTGGGTGCACTTCCTGCAGATGTAGCCAGCGGAGACGTGTGCCATGTCTCCCACCTGCCACATTCTGCAAGAGGAGCAAGCAACTGCCCTAGCATCCATACCCCACTTATCTGAACACCCACTCAATACTAAAGTAGAAAGCTTAGTTCAAGTTGCTATAAAAATTAATAACAAACATATTCAATGGAGAAAGTTTAGAATGAACCTTACCCTTTTAACTAGGTTAGAGGAGGAGGGCGGGTGGGAGACACCACATTTGTAGAGTCTCTACTTTCAGAAAGAGATTTCCAAAGCCCCAAGACCCTCTTAAAGAAACATTTTTGTTGAATCTTTTTTTTAAACAGATGACCTTTAATATTTAAATAGTGTCATCTACTTCTAGATTCTCCCACAAGGCAAAAAATTCTCTCCATATTAAGTTTGCCATGTTGCCCATTTCTAAATTGCAGGTGATACAAGCCTAACCCATTCAACCTTTTCTCATAAGTGAACCCACTCATTCAAGGTATTAGTCTGGCAAACCTTCTCGGATCTTTTTACAACACGCTTACTTCCCTCTTTCATTAATGAGACCAAGTTTCTTCCAAGCTCCTCACCATCTTGACTTGGAAATATAGTGCTGTTTCTTTAAATAAGTTGAAGTAACTACTGAGCTAAAGCCAGCACCAGCATGGGTAGCACTGTGGCTCAGTGCTTAACACTGCTGCCTCGTAGCACCGGGGACCCGGGTTCGATTCCACCCTCGGGCAGTTGTCTGTGTAGAGTTTGCACATTCTCCCTGTATCTGTGTGGGTTTTCTTTGGGTGTTCTGGGTTTCCTTCCACAGTCCAAGGATGTGTAGGGTAGGTGGATTGGACTTGCTAAATTGCCCACAGTGTTCAGGGGTGTGTAGGTTTAAGTGGGTTACAGAGCAGTGGGATGCTCTGAGGTTTGGTGTGGACTTGTTGAGCTGAAGGGCTTGTTTCCACACTGCAGGGAGTCTATGATTGACTGTCAGTGGGTCAAAATCTTGGAATTCCCTCCTTAAGGGCATTGTGGGTCAACCTACAGCACCAGGGCTGCAGTGGCTTAAGAAGGCAGCTCATCACCACCTTCTTAAGGGGCAACTAGGGATGGGCAAGAAATGCTGGCCAGATAGCAACACTCACATCCCAAGAGTGAATCAAAGAATACTGTGCACAATATTCCAGATGCAATCTCACCAGTGACTGAGTACAATCTTCTTACTTTTGAATTCAATTTTGTCATAATAAGCGATGACATTCTATGAGCTATCCTAATTATTTCCTGTATCTGAATGCAAATCAATTGTGATTGACCCACTAGGGCACACTCTGCATCTCGGTGCTCTGCAATCTCTCATCATTTAAATAACATGCTTCTGTTTTTATTTTTCCTGCAAAAATGCTAAAGTTTATATTTTTCCCCATTATACTCCATTTGTCACACCTTGGTCCAATCATTTAACATATTTATAATCTTTTTGTAATTTCCTTATATCCTCTTCACAGCCTACTTTCCTATCTATCTCCATCTTGTCAGAAAATTTGGCTATGATGCCTTCTGTCCCATAGTCAATATAAATTATAACCATTGACACTCCAGCACCAATCCTTGTAACACTATTACATTTTACCAACTGGAAAAAAAATCCAGTCATACTTACCCATTGCTTTTACTAAGCCTATCTTCTGTCCTTATTGATATGCTACTTTATATGTTTGGAGACTGGTTTGCAATGTAGAGTGGTGCCAACAGCGTGGATTCACTTTCCACATACTGGCTAAGGTTTCCATTAAAGGTTTTGCATTCTCAACCTTACCGTGACAATCAGGCTAAACTTGCCACTGGTTCTCTCTTTTTCTTTTTCTTTCTTTCTCTCTCTCTCTCTCTAATGGTGGCTTTTACTTCTTACCCCATGAGCTTTGATTTTCCACAATAACCTTTAATGTGCTCTTCATTGAATATCTTCCGGAAATCTAAGCACAATAT
This sequence comes from Stegostoma tigrinum, assembly GCF_030684315.1. Taxonomy (NCBI): domain Eukaryota; kingdom Metazoa; phylum Chordata; class Chondrichthyes; order Orectolobiformes; family Stegostomatidae; genus Stegostoma; species Stegostoma tigrinum. Next base: position 9,671,353 of record NC_081372.1, read on the forward strand.
GGCCCTCAGTTCCCTTTTATCCATTGCATGTGTTACCCTTACAAAAAATTCCATTACATTGGTCAAATACAATTTCTCTTTTACCACATCATACCAACTCCAACTGATTAGGTTGGCTTATCTCAGTGCCCTACTACAGCTTCTTTAATAAAGCTTCTATCTTTTTCCTGATGACAGATGTTAAGTGTGTTGTTTCCTGCTTTCTAACTCAATTTATGAATTAAAGGAGTTACATTTGCTACTTTCTGAATGGAACCATTCCCAAATCAAGAAGGTTTTGGGAAATTAAAACCAGCGTATCAACTATTTCCTAGCCACTTCTTTTAAGACCCCAAGGATGAAAACCATCAAGATATGAGCAATTGTCGGCTCATGGTTCCATCATTCACTCAAGATCACTTCTTTACTGATTGTAATTTTCCTGATTTTTTCTGTCCCTTCCTTCTTCTGAATTGTCACTTTATCTGGGCTATTACTTCTAACTACTATAGTGCAGCCTGATGAAAAATATCTGTTCATTCTTCTACTATTTGCTTATCTTTCCATTATTAAATTTCCAGTCTCAGTTTCTATTGGACCAATGCTCAAGTTGGTCAATTGGTTCTTTTAAATAATATTTATGGAAATTTTACCTGCTTTTATGTTTCTGGCTAGCTTTCTCTCTTATTTTAATTTGTCCCTTTTGGTTTGTTCATTTTCTTTTTATAATCTGTCTAATCTTCCGACCTGCTACTTATGGTGCACAATCATACATTTTGTTCATAAAGTTTGATACCACATTTAACATTTCTAGTTAACCAGGGACGGTGGATCTGTACGATTGAATCTTTCTTAATCTTTGTAACATATTTAGTCTGAGTATTCTGAAATACACCCTTAATTATCTGCCATTGCACCTCTACTAAACAATCCTTTAATCTAAGTTACCAATTCATCTCAACTGGTTCTGCTTTCATACTCTGAAAATAGCCCTTATTTAAGTTTTAAAAATATGTCTCAAACCCAGTTGTTTCTCTCTCAAGCTCATAGAGGAATAGAAAAAAAAGTCAACCATATTTTGCCTTCACTATGAGATCATTAATTTGGCCTATCTAGTACAGCTAGTACAGTCTAGCCTGTGGTTAGCTCCAGAGTACGAGGTTTTAAGAAACAATGCCAAAAACTTCTATGAGCTCCTCTCTATGTTACCTTTCCTAACCTGACTTTTCCAGTTTATATGAGGAATCTCCCATGATTATCAATGTGCCTTTCTGAAAATATCCCAATACTTCTCACTTTATGATCTACCTGACTGCGTAGTTGTTGTTGGGGGCAAGTGACCTTTTGTATATTTTCTCATTCCTATCCAAATAATTTCCATATCTTAGTTTCCTGAAAGAGGATCACTCCTCTCTGTTGAGCTAATACCATCATTTATTAACAGCCCCATTTCCCTCCAGCCTTTTCCTAATGTCTTGTCATTCCTAAATACCCCATGACCTTCAAGATGGTCTCAATCCATGTCATCCTGCAGCCATTTCTCTGTAATGGCTACCAAAGTAGTCTTATTCATTAATATTTACACTCTCAGTTCAAATGTTTTGCTTCAGATGCGTTCAGACACAGAGCCTTTAGTTTTATCTTTTTATTCTTTTTGGAAATTCTAGATATTCCTAAATCTTATCCCAAAAAAAAGGCATATCCAATTATGCACCATTTCAACAGTAGTGCGGCAGAATAGTGTAACCTAGATTGTCATCCCGAGTTCTCTGATGTGGGGACTTGAACCTGGAACCTGCTGAGAGACACACATTTCTTCTCTCAGTCTGAGAGTTAAAAAAGTTTCAACTCATTTTGCCAGCAGCCATGCACACCAGGTGCAACATGCTTAAGAACCTTTGCTCAAGGAAGCTTATCAATTTTTAATGCAACTTATAACAGATGACATAAAAATCCATTAAATGAAACAGAACACATAGAGCAGGTCTCAGTGTGAATACATTTTAAGAAGGTTCAATAAAAGTGCAATAAAAGACTTGTCGAGCCTGAAACTTTGGTCCTATTTTGGAATGTTCCCTCAAATGGACTCAATTGTGAATCAAAGTTATGGTAGATATTTATCAGGAAGCTATTTAGGCACAGGAGATTCTTGATAAATGTAAACATTCATCAATAGGCAACTGTCTCAGAATAAAAACCGAAAGAACTGAGGATATTGCAAATCAGGAACAAAACCAGAAGTTACTGGAAAAGCTCAGCAGGTCTGGCAGCATCTGCGAAGGGAAAAAACAGAGTCAGCGTTTGGGTCTAGTGACCCTTCCTCAGTTCTGAATTCAGAATGGTCACTGAGTCAAGGATCAAGGCAAGAATGGGACAAGCAGGAGAGTGGGGTTGAGAAACAAACGGGTGAGTTGTAATCTCATTGAATAACAGTACAGGCTTGAGGGGCCTGTTGGCCTCATCCTGTTCCAAAAATATCTTTGTACCTACTATTGATGACTGGCAACTGGATCTATCTCTAGTCAGGGCAGGAGTATCTCTTGTCATGTCTACATAATATTAACAAGGGACTGAATGTACTCCTCATCACTCCAAGCAGTTGAAAGATTTTTCCAGCTTCTCCCTAATTTTTAATCTGTTTTCTCAGCTTCCTAGGAGATCACATGTTGATGCAGGGAGTGTCAATAATGCAATGCCCAAGGTATGGTATCTATACAGAGCGCAGTTTGATTCTAACAGGCTCAACATTTTCTCCGTGATTATTTACACCTCATATTTCATCCCACTCAAACTTTCCGCCAAATTATTCCCTGAATCCAAGAGACTTCCATGCCTTTGCAGCTCTCTTCTGATGGCTCCTGTTAAGGTAACATTCAGAGGGGTTAACGACTTGCAAAATATATTATGCAAAAGTTTTAAAAGGGTCCTGCCTAAGCGCAGAAGTGGAATCAGGCTGTAGGTGTCAGTAGAGGCAAAGACCTGTGTCCAAAGCCAAAGCACAGAATGGAGCTTATATGTTTACCACAGTCTAAAACCAGACAAAATCCTACCGTGCGGCCCATCGGTTCACACTGCCCCTTCAAAGAGCATCCCACACAGGCCCAAACCCCCACCCTATCCCAAAAACCCTGCATTTCCAGTGGTTAACATAGCTAACCTGCGCACCTTTGGACTGTGGGAGGAAACTGAAACACCTGCAGGAAACCCACACAGACACGGGGAGAATGTGCAAACTCCACACTGACAATAGCCCGAGGGTGGAATTGAACCTGGGTCCCTGGCGCTGTGAGGCAGCATGAATTAATCCTGACAGTACACATTACTGTTGAGACTGTCATAGAACATAGAACATAGAACATTACAGCACAGTACAGGCCCTTTGGCCCTCGATGTTGTACCGACCTGTCATACCGATCTGAAGCCCATCTAACCTACACTATTCCATGTACGTCCATATGCTTGCCCAATGATGGCTTAAATGTACCTAAAGTTGGCGAATCTACTACCGTTGCAGGCAAAGCGTTCCATTTCCTTACTACTCTCTGAGTAAAGAAACTACCTCTGACATCTGTCCTATATCTTGCACCCTCAATTTAAAGCTATGCCCCCTCGTGCTGGGCGTCACCATCCTAGGAAAAAGGCTCTCCCTATCCACCCTATCTAACCCTCTGATTATTTTATATGTTTCATTTAAGTCACTTCTCAACCTTCTTCTCTCTAACGAAAACAGCCTCAAGTCCCTCAGCCTTTCCTCGTAAATCTCTCTGTGTTATCAAAATTCCTGAATGAAGTGGCTGACGTTATGGAAAGTTACAACAACAATTTGCAATTATGTTGCATCTTTTAATGCAAGTAGAGGTTTCCTGACTGACTGAATTCATTATGGTAGTTTAATCAGAAATGGCCTTCACTGGTACTGTCAGCATTTGTTTTGACTCATTCATGGGATGTGACTATCACTGTCTACGTATTTATTGCCCATCACTAATTACCCAGAGAGCAGTTGCAAGTTAACCACATCACTCTGGGTCAGGAGTGACATGTAGAAGTAAAGTCAGCAGAATTCCTTCTGTGAGGGGCAATAAGTGAATCAAATAGTTTCCCCTCCAACATGCCATGGCCATTATTAGACTCAACTGTAGACTGCATTTGAGATGAAATTCCACTATCTACCATGGCAGGTCCACCAAAACATTGGCTGGGGCTCCACATTAACAGCCTAGTGATAATACCACCAGGCCATCACTTCCCTTAGTTTGCCTTGAGACGGTGATAGCAGTCAGCAGGATACCTGGTGTAGGGAAGGAGTTATTTTTGACCATAGTGGGAATGATATTGGTTCCAGACAGGATGGTGTGTGACTTGAAAGGGAATTTAAAGGGACAATGTTCACACCTGCCTGTTGCCCCTGTTCTTTCAAGTGGTCGAGGTCACGATGGAAAGACACTGTGAGAAAAGTGAGCTAGTTTTAGTGAGCTGCTGGAATGCTTAAGGTAGTAGGTTATGTATAAGTCAAGCAGTCTGCTTAGTCCTGAGTGGTATTGTGCTTGTTGAGTGTCAGAAGCATAGAATCTACACAGTATGGGTGGGTGCCATCAGTCCATCAAGTATGTGGTGTGAGCAAATGGGGAATGGTCCACCATGTCCCTGACTTATATACTGCATTTGGTGGAAGGGCTACTGTGATGCATTATTTCTTATACAATTCTCAGTCTTTGTCCTGCTGTAGAATTTATTCTGTTGGTCCAGTTCAATTGTTGGTCAAAAATTACTTGCAATCAATCTGTTTGGACAGATTATGATACATCTCCATTGCAGGTGGGACCAATGCAGAACTTCTAACCCAGAGACAGGTCACTACTCATATGCATTAGGCCCCACCAGTTTCTCATCAATTGTAACTTCTGTGATGTTGATTGTATTGGGATTCAGTGATGGTAATGTCATGGATTGTCAAGGAGAACTGGTGAAATTCTTTCTAGTTGGAAATTGTCATTGGCTGGCAATTTAGGGCATGAATATTACAAAGACTTTTTATTTCCTTTGTTTTTGACTGTGGATATAAAAAGAAGGAAGATACCTCTTTAAACCAAGGAGACTGTGAACAGATTAATATGATTTTAATAGTCATATTTATTGGAGCATATTGCGAGTTGTATACAATGTAGCATTTTTGTGGAACCATGAGAGCAAAAGCTGGCCCTGTAGAGCCAATGGATTCTGAACTAAGGGACAATTGTTTAGCATCAATATTTGGATTGACTCCTGACCAGATGACTGTAGTTTGTGTGGTGCCAATACAGTAGAGAACCATTAGCCTCCAAGGGAAAACATCAAAAAACTATCTGTCTCTCCCATGTTGAGGAGAGAGACCAGTAACAACTGTTTGCCACTCACCATTCTATGCAAGCCACTGCTGAAAGAGAAGATGCCTTTAAAGACAATGGTAGGACAAATTCTTAATAAATGAGAGCATTAGTTTGCAAACAACCTCACCTGAAAAAAAAATTAAAAAGAAAGAAGAGAAAGAACGCAACTCGTCAAATTCTGTAGTCCAGACTGGTGCCAATGGGATGAATTTCCCTGGTTTTATTTTCCCTTTTCCAACCTTAATATCCATGTCTCAACTGTTTCTGCCTATGTGTGCAGGGGAGCTGGGAGTGAGGAGAATATAAAAAGTTCAAGTTTTAGACGTTTACATTGGAAATTCACATTTCTAGCTTGCCACATAGAGAGATTGCCTGCTGGGTTCATATCCTGCAGCAGTGTGTACTATCTACAAGACGCACTGCAGAAATTCGCCAAAGATTCTCAGGCAGCACCTTCCAAACCCACGGCCAATTCCTTCTAGTAGCGTCAGGGCAGCAGATACATGGGAACGCCACCACCTCCGAGTTCCCCTCCAAGCCACCCACCATCCTGCCCTGGAAATATACCACTGTTCCTTCAGTGCCGCTGGGGCAAGATCCTGGAATTCCCTCCCCAAAAGCATTGGAGTCTATCTATAGCTCATGGACTGCAGCAGTTTAAGAAGGCAGCTCACCACAACACTCTCATGGGCAAATAGGCATGGACAATAAATACTGACCGGCCGGTGACACACACATCCCACAAGTGAATAAAAAAATTATGGAATTATGAATGATCAAAATGTTAAGAGTTCTCTTATGTTTGTATACACAGGTCCTATTTTCTGGCAGATTCTGTGTATAGCTAGTGGGCACTTACAGTAACTTCATGGCCTCGATAGATTTCACTTTGGAGTCTGTCAATGCAATCTGTGAAGGAAGATTCTGGACGAACAGAAGGGTCTAGACCCGAAATGTCAGCTTTTGTGCTCCTAAGATGCTGCTGTGTTCATGCAGCTCCACACTTTGTTATTTCGGATTCTCCAGCATCTGCAGTTCCCATTATCTCTGAGACAGAATGTCATGTCTTGATGGCTGTGTTTAACCGTGCAGTTAATTGAGGCTGCTTCCCGATTTTCACAATGATAGTGGTGAGTGTCGATGGCCTCATTGATATTTCAACACAAAAGCTGGACCTGGGGAGAAGGGCAGCATAAAGTTTCAAACCAGCCACTTTGGAGAGGCCTTAGCCCAGTGCAAAGATCACTGGGTTGGTATTCCAGAACCCCAAGCCAATGCCCTGAGGACCTGGATTTGAACTCCACCATGGCAGATGGTGATATTTGAGTGCAATAAAATTCTGGGATTAAATCTAATGGTGGCCATTCAACCATCACTCTTTCATAAAGACCCATTAGGAAAGGATATCTGTGACAATGGGAACTGCAGATGCTGCAGAATCCAAGACAATAAAATGTGAGGCTGGATGAACACAGCAGGCCAAGCAGCATCTCAGGAGCACAAAAGCTGACGTTTCGGGCCTAGACCCTTCATCAGAGAGGGGGATGGGGTGAGGGTTCTGGAATAAATAGGGAGAGGGGGGAGGCGGACCGAAGACGGAGAGAAAAGAAGATAGGTGGAGAGGAGAGTATAGGTGGGGAGGTAGGGAGGGGATAGGTCAGTCCAGGGAAGACGGACAGGTCAAGGAGGTGGGATGAGGTTAGTAGGTAGGAGATGGAGGTGCGGCTTGGGGTGGGAGGAAGGGATGGGTGAGAGGAAGAACAGGTTAGGGAGGCAGAGACAGGTTGGACTGGTTTTGGGATGCAGTGGGTGGAGGGGAAGAGCTGGGCTGGTTGTATGGTGCAGTGGGGTGAGGGGACGAACTGGGCTGGTTTTGGGATGCTGTGGGGAAAGGGGAGATTTTGAAGCTAGTGAAGTCCACATTGATACCATTGGGCTGCAGGGTTCCCAGGTGGAATATGAGTTGCTGTTCCTGCAACGTTCGGGTGGCATCATTGTGGCACTGCAGGAGGCCCATGATGGACATGTCATCTAAAGAATGGGAGGGGGAGTGGAAATGGTTTGTAACTGGGAGTTGCAGTTGTTTATTGCGAACCAAGTGGAGGTGTTCTGCAAAGCGGTCCCCAAGCCTCCGCTTGGTTTCCCCAATGTAGAGGAAGCCACACTGGGTACAGTGGATGCAGTATACCACATTGGCAGATGTGCAGGTGAACCTCTGCTTAATATGGAAAGTCATCTTGGGGCCTGGGATGGGGGGTGAAGGAGGAGGTGTGGGGGCCAGTGTAGCATTTCCTGCGGTTGCAGGGAAAGGTGCCGGGTGTGGTGGGGTTGGAGGGCAGTGTGGAGCGAACAAGGGAGTCACGGAGAGAGTGGTCTCTCTGGAAAGCAGACAGGGATGGGGATGGAAAAATGTCTTGGGTGGTGGGGTCGGATGTAGATGGCGGAAGTGTCGGAGGCCTCTCCACCTATCTTCTTTTCTCTCCATCTTCGGTCCGCCTCCCCCTCTCTCCCTATTTATTCCAGAACCCTCTCCCCATCCTCCTCTCTGATGAGGGGTCTAGGCCCGAAACGTCAGCTTTTGTGCTCCTGAGATGCTGCTGGGCCTGCTGTGTTCATCCAGCCTCACATTTTATTATCAGGGAAGGATATCTGCTGGTCTTACTTGGTCTGGCCTACTTGTGACTTCAGACCCACAGGGTTGTGATTGACACTTAACTGCCATCTGGGCATTTAGGGATGGGCAATAAATACTGGCCTAGCCAGAGACACTCACATTCCATTCATAAGCAAAAATCTAATTGAACGGTCAAACAGGTTTGAGGGGCTGAATGGCCTCTGTTCCAATGTTCACTGGGGTATTGGAGTGAAGAGCATGTGGACGTACTGATACTGGAAGTCGCACAAATATTTCAAGAGATTTGTGTGTTTACTGTTACTCTGCCTGTTTGTAACAAGTATATGAAAATACTGAAGAGCTGTGGTGTAAATATTGCCTTTACCTCAAGAACTTTATAATCTCTGAAGACTGTCTGAGTTGATGAATCATGTCTTTCTTCAGTGGTATTCCCTGAAGTTGAATGTTCCCTCACTAATTAGGCAACATATTTTCGACTCGTTAATCACAACTTTGCTTGTCTTCGAGTTTGAGATAACTGAGATAATTAGTCTTCAGGAGATTACATCATTCTGTCTGCTCATTCACTCAGTTTCCTAATACTTTAGTTTTAAGTTGATCTAGGCTTCATAGCTGGAAGGCTGGACAGAGCACTGGCATTTTGACCTCTGCATCAGAAGATCATATGTTTGATTCCTGCTGCAGAGAAAGGAGTGCCTGATCATGGCTGTACATTGCTGATGGAGAGCTGCACTATCAGCATGTGCTGATTTTCAGGACAAAATGCTAATCTGAGGTCCCATGTGCAGAGTAAGGGAAATTGTACCTTTGTTCCGGGAGTAGCCAGTGGCCGTGTGCAAAGGGAGTTATGGTAGTATGATCTTTGATGGAGAATGGAAGCCTGTGACTTTAGGGCTCCAGATAAAATGTCCTCTCTGAGCATTGTCAGTGTTCAATTCAGCCTGTGCCAATTGTCTTGATTCACTAGAATACAACACTGTAATGCCGCTGCAAAAAACGACAAAGCATTAGTAACACAGCCCAGTCCAACATGAAAACCAGCCTTCCTTCCATTGTAACAAAGTGTGGAGCTGGATGAACACAGCAGGCCAAGCAGCATCTCAGGAGCACAAAAGCTGACGTTTCGGGCCTAGACCCTTCATCAGAAAAGGGGGATGGGGAGAGGATTCTGAAATAACCAGGGAGAGAGGGGGAGGTGGACTGAAGATAGACAGAGGAGAAGATAGGTGCAGAGGAGAGTATGGGTGGGGAGGTAGGGAGGGGATAGGCCACTCCGGGGAGGACGGACGGTCAAGGGGGCAGGATGAGTTTAGTAGGTAGGAAATGGAGGTGCGGCTTGAGGTGGGAGGAGGGGATGGGTGAGAGGAAGAACAGGTTAGGCAGGTGAGGACGAGCTGGGCTGGTTTTGGGGCGCAGTGGCGGGAGGGGAGATTTTGAAGCTGGTGAAATCCACATTGATGCCATTGGGCTGCAGGGTTCCCAAGCGGAATATGAGTTGCTGTTCCTGTAACCTATGGGTGGCATCATTATGGCACTGCAGGAGGCCCAGAATGGACATGTCATCTAAGGAATGGGAGGGGGAGTTGAAATGGTTCGCGACTGGGAGGTGCAGTTGTTTACTGCGAACCGAGCGTAGGTGTTCTGCAAAGCGGTCCCCAAGCCTCCGCTTGGTTTCCCCAATGTGGAGGAAGCCACACGGGGTACAATGGATACAGTATACCACATTGGCAGATGTGCAGGTGAACATCTGCTTAATATGGAAAGTCATCTTGGGGCCTGGGTTCGGGGTGAGGGAGGAGGTGTGGGGGCAAGTGTAGCACTTCCTGCGGTTGCAGGGAAAGGTGCCAGGCATGGTGGGGTTGGAAGGGAGAGTGGAGCGGACAAGGGAGTCGCGGAGAGACTGGTCTCTCCGGAAGGCAGACAAGGGTGGGGATGGAAAAATGTCTTGGGTGGTGGGGTCGGATCGTTGATGGCAGAAGTGTTGGAGGATGATGCGTTGTATCCGGAGGTTGGTGGGGTGGTATGTGAGGACTAGGGGGATTCTCCTTGGGTGGTTATTGCGAGGGCGGGGTGTGAGGGATGAGGTGCGGGTCCACTGACCCTGCCAACACCTCTCACTGCCTAATGAAAGACCTCACCTACCCTGATTTTACTCCTTTCCACCCTCTTACTTTGCGTAGAAGATACAAAAGTTTGAAAACACATACCAACAGATTCAAGTACAGCTACTTCCCCTCTATTATCAGGCTTATGAACAAACCTCTCACATATTAGAGCTGATCTTTCTCTGCACCTTCTCTGCAGCTGTAGCACTATATTCTGCGATAGTAAGAACTGCAGATGCTGGAGAATCTAAGACAATAAGGTGTAGAGCTGGATGAACACAGCAGGCCAAGCAGCATCAGAGGGGCAGGAAGGCTGACTTCTTGGGCCTAGACCCTTCTTCAGAAATTTCTGATGCTGCTTGGCTTGCTGTGTTCATCCAGCTCCACACCTTGTTATCACACTATATTGTGCATCCTGTTCTATTACCCTGATGTACTTATGTAAGGTGTGATTTGGCTGCATAGCACACAAAATAATATTTTTCACTATATCTTGGTACATGTGACTATAATAAATCAAATCAAATCCGATCAAATCAAATCACATTTTTGCATTCTTGAGAATGAACAATGTAAAGACAGCGTGTAGAACTGGATGAACACAGCAGGCCAAGCAGTATCAGAGGAGCAGGAAATCTGAAGTTTTGGGCCGAGACCCTTTTTCAGAAGAAGGGTCTAGGCCCGAAACATCAGCTTTCTTGCTCCTCTGATGCTGCTTGATCTGCTGTGTCCATTCAGCTCTACACCTTGTTAACTCAGATTCTCCAGCACCTGCAGTTCCTACTATCTCTGAATGTAAAGACTGTCTTTTTTGTGTTTTTATTTAGTTGTAGATTGAAATGAGAACAAACTATTAAAAACCAGCATTTTCTAAGGACTAGTACATGTTTTTAAAAGCAATTAACCTGGCACTCATAGCAAGCATTGTGTAAGCAGTGTTTAGGTAAACTGCAATTGAAGATTAACTTATTCTCATAATCATCAAAAAAATTAAAGAATTTAAAGTAAACACACAAAATTCCCAAATTTACCTGAGTTCCATACCCAGAATGGTAGCAAGCATGTTCCAAGTTTTTGTAGTTAGTAACAATTATTATTTGTTGCAGGTAATTAGACTCTAGCTACAGGCGAACAGTTACAAACCAGCAGCATATCATGGAAGAATTAAAATTCTAATTCTCTTCTAAATATCTCCCCCTAAACACAGGCAGAAATAGATACAGAAAAAAAGAACAGATACAGGGAAAACCAAGAAAGCATTTCAATCAGCATCAGAGGAGCAGGAAAGCTGACATTTCGGGACGAGACCCTTCTTCAGAAATGGGGGAGGGATAGGAGAATCTGAAATAAATAGGGAGAGAGGGGGAGGCAGATAGAAGATGGATAGAGGAGAAGATAGGTGGAGAGGAGACAGACCGGTCAAAGCGGCGGGGATGAAGCCAGTAAAGGTGAGTGTAGGTGGGGAGTTAGGAGGAGATAGGTCAGCCCAGAGAGGACGGACAGGCCAAGGGGGTGGGATGAGGTTAGTAGGTTGGAAATGGAGGTGTGGCTTGAGGCAGGAGGAGGGGATAGGTGGGAGGAAGGACAGGTGAGGGAGAGAGGGACAAGCTGGGCTGGTTTTGGGATTCGGTCGGGGCGGGGAGATTTTGAAGCTTGTGAAGTCCACATTGATACCCTTGGGCTGCAGGGTTCCCAAGCAGAATATGAGATGTTGTCCCTGAAGCTTTCGGGGCATCATTTGTGGCACTGCAGGAGGCCCAGGGTGGACATGTCATCAAAGGAATGGGAGGGGGAGTTCAAATGGTTCGGCATCGGGAGGTGCATCCCAAAACCAGCCCAGCTAGCCCCCACCTCCCTAACCATTCCTCCCACCTCAAGCCCTACCCCCATCTCCTACCCAAAAACCTGATCCTGCCGCCTTGACCTGTCTGTCTTCCCTGGGCTGAGCTATCTCCTCCCTAACTCCCCACCTACACTCACCTTCACTGGCTCCAACCCCGCCTCTTTGACCTGTCTTTCTCCTCTCCACGTATCTACTCCTTTATCCATCTTCTATCCGCCTCCCCCTCTCTCCCTATTTATTTCAGAATCCCCTTCCCCTCCCCCATTTCTGAAGAAGGGTCTCAACCGAAAACGTCAGCTTTCCTGCTCCTCTGATGCTGCCTGGCCTGCTGTGTTTATCCAGCTCTACACCTTGTTATCCCAGATTCTCCAGCATCGGCAGTTCCTACTATCTCAAGCATTTCAATCATCCTGAATTGCCCTTGAGAATGTGGTGATGAACTGTCTTTTCTGAACTGCTGCAGTCCATGTGGTGTAGAATCACCCACAGTGTTGAGAGAGAGTTCCAGGATTTTGACCCAGTGAAACTGCAGGAATGGCGATATACTTCCAAATCAGGATGGTGGGTGGCTTGGAGGAGAACTTGCAGCTCATGGTGTTCCCGGGTATCTGCTGCCCTTGTCCTTCTGGACAGTAGAGTTTGCAGGCTTGGTGAAAATGAAAGTCAGCATAGTTTCAGACAAACACAAGTCTGCTCTCTCATGAAAGAGAGATGGCTGGTGATGAGTTCAACTTGAGGGTCACCACACCTCAGGCGAGAGGTGAGGTTGTGAAGGTGACCACGAACAGTACAATAATTGAACCCACACTATTGGATTCAGGCTAAATTAGAAACCAGGCTGTCAGGCTCCCAAGGTTTAGGAAGGTCCCTCAAAGTTGTTCGATGAGTTTCTGCAGTGCACATTGTAAATGGTAATATTGCTACTGTTGCGGAAGCAGTGAGTGTGGATGGGGGTCACTGACCAAGTGGGGCTATTTTCTCCAAGATGTCGAGATTCACGAGTGTTGTTGGATCTGCACTTATCCAGGCAAGTGGAGAACATACCATCACATTTGTGCCTCGTAGATGGTGAACAGGCTTTAGGGAGTCGGGTAGTGAATTACTCACCACAGTATTCCTCGCCGCTGATCTCCTCTTATATCCACGGTATCTATGTGGCAAGTCCAGTTCAGCTTGTGGTCATTGATTATCCCCAGAATGTTGATAGTGGGGGTTCAGTGGTGGTAATGGCATCATATGTCAAGGGATGCTGGTTACATTCTCTGTGAATGGAGATGATCATTAGCTGGCATTTAGCTACATGAATGTTACTTGTCAGTTGTCAGCCCAGGCCTGGATGTGGCCCAGATCTTGTTACATTGCAACCATGGGCTGCTTCAGTATCTGAGGAGTCACGAATGGTGCTGAACATTTGCAATCGTCAGTGAACATCCCCAATTCTGACTTTAAGATGGAGTGAAATCCATTAATGAAGCAGCTGCAGATCGCTGGGTTGAGGACATTATCTTGAAAATCTTTTGCAGAACTGTCCTGCGCAAGGACTTTCCCACAAAATGCACTGTTAGACCTCGTGCTCTCACTCAGTGCCCCTCATGTGTGTTCATCTTTTATACAAGCTATCCTTCTCATTCTGAGTTCACCTTGGTCCCCTATTCCCATTGACCTGCCTTTCCCAATGTATTTACGGTATTGTACTGCTGAGCCAGTCTCTGCTTCTCACATTAATGTTTCCCACAGCCTCACAGTTGTCTGTTTGGTAGGGATATAGGAACAGGAGTAGGCCATTCAGCCTCTTGAGCATGTATCACCATTCAGTGAGATCGTGGCTAATCTGTGGCCCAACTCCATATACCCACCTTAAGCTACATCCTGTGCCTAGCAAAATATTTAACTACCTCAGATTTAAAATTAACAACTGATCCAGCATTCACTGCCATTTGTGGAAAAGATTTCAAAACAATTCGCATCCTTTGCATGTAGAAGTGCTCCCTTACACCTATTCTGAAAGGACTGGCCCTAATTCTCAGACTACGCCCTTAGTTCTAGGATCCCCAATCAGTGGAAATAGTTTATCTTCATCTATCCTGTCAATATCTTGAAGACTTCGTTCAGACCACCCCCTGACCTTCTAAATTCTAGAGAAATCACAGTTAAATTTCTCATATTTAATCCTATATTCTCATTCCTAGACTGTTACAATTCCTCATTCTAGATCCCTCAAATATTAGAAACATGATTACCATCAATGGATATGAGGATGCAGCAGGAACATGGTGTTGAAATGGACGATCAGCCATGATCACATTGAATGGTGGTACAGGCTCAAGGGAGTGGATGGTGTACTCCTGCTCTTACCTTCAGAAATCAGTTCTATCTTTTCACAACTTCGAGCACCTCACTCAAATAAATCTTAAATCCCATCTATTCAACAAAATCAAGTGGAAATTTAGAAAAAGAAATCTGCATGAAAGTATATTCAAAGGCAATGAGAAGTCACATTAAATGATGGCACAACAACAGCACTAAGTGAATTTTCAAGGACTAAACAATATGGAAAAACCCAACAGGTCTGGCTGCATCTGTGGAGAGAAAGCAGAATTAACATTTGGGGTCTGGTGACTTTACTCCAGAAGAATCATGTGGAGGGGAGGTGCAGCTGACTGTATACAGTTCCTGCAGCTTCACAAAACAGAAAGTAAAATATCGCAGGCACAGCATTACAAGACACAGTGTTGGTTGCTTGCCAGTCAACACGTCAGGCAGCTACTGTATCCCAAGGAGTGGCAGCAGTGTAAACGGCACAGCACCCATCCACCCATCTGCACCAGCTCACCTTCTAATCCCAGATTAAGGCGCTGCACCTCTCTATAGATAAGAAATCTGACCCACAGATGCTGTGAATAGGCAACAGCCACAACACTGCTGCTCCTTGAGGTGTGGAGCTTCCACTTTCAGTCAAAAGTTATTTAGATTCTTCTGCTTTTCTTCTCTTGCCCGCAGAGATTTGGTATCTGAAGGTATTAAATTTTGGTAATGAATGCATGCTGTCCTAGCAGATCAGTGGAGCATCGCGGGGGAATTGAAACACATTGAGCGAGGGCGTAGAAGGGGGAGAATAAAAATGGCTGAGACAAAAAGACACTGAAAGGTTGACAAGGGAGTCTGGCTAGTTGCTTGACTTTGTGGTGCTTTTCTTGTCAAAGAGATTATTTGCTGGATGTGTCAAATAAACATCATTATCTTCCTCGTCTGAGACATGGTGGTTTGTTACTGAATACAGTGAGGTTTCTTCCTGGCATGTTGACCATATGGTAGCTGCTGTAATTCAAAACAGATTGTCTTATCACCAAGATTCCTCCTTTGTTTTAAGAGGTGAAGATGTCATGTTGGACTGGGGTGGACAAAGTTAGAAGTCACACGACACCAGGTTCTAGTCCAACAGGTTTATATGAAATCACAAGCTTTCAGAGCACTACTCCCTCGTCAGGTGACCTGATGAAGGGGCTGCGCGAGAGGAACTGGGTATATTTTGTCTGTTGAGAGCCAGGGCAGACAGAAGGTCATTTGACCCATTCTTTGGGCAATGTAAACATTCTGTGACTCTCCTGCAATGATCACGCTGCATTATGTCTGACTCTACTACCCCAAGTTTACAGTTCGAATTTGCTTGTGTTTCTGGGAAGTCTAAAAGGAGAACAAGGACTAGATCCTCAGCTCAGGTGTCCGTTTGCAAAAGTGCTGATATCTTAAAAAGATGGAGGGGTCGGATTCATAGCTGCTACTGTCAAGGTGTACCTGTGTTAGCTATTACGGTGGTGCATTGAGGAATTTCGCCTCTGCGGCACAGGATCTGATTAAGTCAATTAATCTCAATAAGGCTGTGATGAAACTAATGATAATGCTGTGTTTCCCCAGCCCTTTTTGCAACACTGTGCTTACAGGGTACAGCATACATCAGGGCTTTCCAATGCCAGAGTCAGGACCCCAAGCGGGGTGTTTGGAGTTGCAATATTTGAGGTTGCTATAAGAGCCTCTAACAGCTGCAGATCTACACCCCCTCCCATTGCGCTGGGGCAGCTCTCAAACCTCAGAATGGGGACTCAGAGGGATAAGAATTGGGAAGCTCTGGCATCCATGAATTAGCCAGCCCAGGCAGTCTGGGGAATGAGCAGGTGGAATAGCTAATGTTGGTGTCAAAAGACTATCAAATCGATAGATATGAAGATAGATGGCAGAAATTGGGATCATTTTCCTTGGAGAGGAGAAGGTTAAGTGGAGATTTGATAGAATTGTCAGAGTTATGTGAAGTCTGGACAGAGTGGATAGGGAGAAACAGTTCTCTCTCGTAACAGGATTGAGAATGAGTGGGCATAGTTGTAACATAACTTGCAAAAGAATCGAATGTGATGTGAGAGAGACTTTTTCAGTCAACATGTCATGCCGGACAGAAATGTATAGCCTGGAAATGTGGTGGAGGCAGGTTCAGTTGAGGCACTCAAGAGGGGCATTTGATGATTATTTAAATAGAACCAATATTCAGGGTTCTGGGGAAATGGCAGGAGGTCCACATAATTCACATTGAGAGAGTTGGTACAGACATGATGGGCTGAATGGATTCCTTTAGTAACTTTTCCCTGAAATGCATCACATCAATATGGCAGCTGCATATTTTTCTTTTATTCTTTAATGGCCTGGCCAACAGTTGTTACCCGTATCTAACTACTGCATGGCTAGCTGGGCCATTTCAAGAGGGTAAATAACTGCTGTGTGTTGAGACTTACATGTAGGCCAGGCTGAGTGAGGATGGCAGGTTTCCTTCCCTAAAGAGTATTAGTGATTAATCGATGACAGAAAGTAGCTCCAAATTCCACATTGATCAATTTTAAATTCCACCAGTTGGTTCATTGGGATTCAAGTCCATATTCTCAGAGCATTAGCTGAGCCCTCTGGATAAGTTCAGTCATATTATCATGACACCACCATCTCCCCATGTATCACTACTTGCATTGATACAGCACAGGAAAATGTTCATGTGGTATTTCACAGAAGCATCATCCAACAATGGCAGCTCAGTGGTTAGCACTGCTCCCTCACAGCACCAGGAACACGGGTTCGATTCTACCCTCATGCAACTGTCTGTTTGGAGTTTGGACATTCTCCCCATGTCAGCGTGGGTTACTTCCGGGTGCTCCAGTTTCCTCCCATAGTCCAAAGATGTATAGATTAGGTGGATTGGCCATTCTAAATCACCCCATAGTGTCCAGGGATGTGAAGATTAGGTGGGTTATAGGGGGATGGGTCTGAGTGGGATGCTATGAGGTTGGTGTGGACTTGTTGGGCCAAAGGGCCTGTTTCCACACTCTTGGGATTCCATGATGTAGGAACATTTGATTGTGAGCTTCTTGAAAGAGATACTATTTAAAAACGTGATCAAAGTCCTGTGTTTTAAGGACTGGTGGGACATAGAGTTAAAGGGAGAGAATTACAGATGCTCCCTCAACAAGGACTCCAATGTGGGATTGAAGGAAAATGGGACAGAACAAAAGACCAGAACTAGAGGAATGTCAATATTTCAGAGGGCTTGAGGACATTTCAAGGAAAGGGAGGGATGTGAACACAAGGTGGACACTTCTCAAATCTTTTAAAGTTTCAAAAACATCAACTGTCTCTACCACTTAAGATCAATCATGACTTTACTGAAAGATGGAGCAACTGCAATGGGCTGAATGGCCTAATCCTGCACCTTGAAATTAAGATTCACAGACTATACACAGATTTCTGACTTTCTTTCTCCATAAAATCATTGCCATGATACAGGCTCTGTTGGATAAACTGAGATTTATTTCCCATCTCTATTTGCCCTTGAGAAGCTGGTGGTGAGGTATCTTCTTGTCCCACTGCTAACTGTCTGGTGTGAGTACATTCGTGGTGCTGTTAGGGAGGGAGTTCCAGGATTTTGACCCAGTAACTCTGAAGAAACAACATTAAAGTCCCCAGTTGGAATAATATGTGGCATGGACGGAGATCTTGGTGATGTTGGCCTTCCCAATTATCTATTGCATTTGGCTTGACCTGCTGTACGCCAGAGTTATGGAATATGCTGCCTTTAACCTTGTGGGTAAGTATCAATCAATCAATTTTATCAGGTTATAGTACAATGTGGTAAGGATACCGTCAATACATAGTGGTAATGTCACGAGGCTAATAATCTTGGCTAATGCCCCAGTGACATGGTTTCAAAATTGTAGATTTAAAATCAACTAATAATTCAATAATTAAAACTCCATTACAGTAACAATAACTGTGAACCCAACAATGATAATTATAAAAACTCATTCTGATCTCTAAGGTCCTTTAGTGAAGGAAATAGAACAATAGAATCCCTACTGTATGGAAGCAGGCCATTTGGTCCATCGAGAACCTCCGAAGAGCATCCAGACCCAACCCCTAATGTATTCCTGTAACTCTGTATCTCACAGGCTAATGCATCCAGCCTACCAAATCTACCATCCTTTCCTGGTCTGGCCCACATGGAAGTCAAGGCCTACAGTAGTATGGTTGATGTTAATTACCTTCTGAAAGAGTTTGGAAATGGTCACTTAGTTTGAGGGCAGTTACGAATGGGTAACAAACAATGCCGACATATCATGAAAGAATAAATATTTGAAAAAGGCAGATGAGAGTGGATTATGCGTGATGATGGGAGAAAAAATATAGAAAGTATTGCACAAAGGAAATCTTGTGGTTTGGCTGGGGTGGACAGCATACGTGTTATGAAACTCAGGCTGTCGTAATCGTGGGAGTCTAGAAATGAATGGGCTAATGGCAGGCTTTCCCTGTGTTTGTGCACGGGCTCTTAATTTCATGAATGAACATCCTCTCAGCTGAGATTATAAAAACTGAAGGAAAAGACTTGGGATCAACCCACCCGCACCCCCTCCCCGCACCCACGCCAGGAAGTTGGTAATATATCCACTGCTCGGTGAGATGGGATGGACCACCACCATTGACACGGTAAAGATGAAGCACAGGCAAGGAAATGCTGGCCAAATCCGATGAGTAGAGCAGGCCCGCAGTGAAGGCCCAAGCACGCAGGAGCAGCTGACACTAATGGAGAAAACAGCTGCTCTGCCTCTTTGAGTGGGAGACAATATCAGGCCTGAATGGACCCAGGAGCAGTGACAACAATGCAGGTCCCTTGGCGATAAAGTACGCTCAACTCTTCCATCTGTTTTGCTGAGGTTTTCCATTTTGTTCCATTTATTTTGTCTGTTGGAGACGAATGTTCATCATATAGTGGTAATGATTCTGGATCAGTAAACTAGAGGCCCAGATAAATGATCCAGGTTTAATCAGCAGCTGGTGGATTTTTAATTCAGCAAATAAGAAAATCTGGATTGAAGACAAAGCTGGTCATCAGTAACGATAGTCATGAATCTATACAATTGCTGTAAAAGAACGCTCTAGAAATCTGCAGTCCTTTCCAGGGTCTGTACTACACATGACTACAGATACACAGCCCTTTTAGCTACCACCTGACATAGCCTTGCAAGTCTGCCCCTCTTTTGCATCAACTCACGACAGACATCTTAGGGAAGGATAAAAGAGTGCAGATCATCAGGAATCCATGCAGGCACTGGAATCGACAGTGGTTTTCACTGCCCCTGGGTCTAAATCCTGCAGCTCCCTCCCTCACAGCACTGCGAGTGCACCTACAGCACATGGACTGCTATCTTTCAGGGTGGCGGCTTAGCACAATCTTTTCCAGGGCACTTAAGGATGGACTATAAATGCCTAGCCAGCCAGCAACAAACACACCCAGTGCAAAATAATTTTTAAAATGCATCGTGATTGTTGCTACGGAGAACATACAACAGCACAGCACAGGAATAGGCCTTTCGGCCCCATCATGCCTGTGCTGACCATGATGCCATTCTAGGCTAATGCCATCTGTCTCCACATGATCTGAATCACTCTATTCCCTACAAACATACCAATCACCCATTCGAGGAAGGGTCACCAGACCTGAAATGTTAACTTGGTTTTTTCCTTCACAGATGCTGCCAGGCCTGCTGAGCTTTTCCAGCAACTTTGTTTTTGTTCCTGATTTACAGTGACCTGCAATGTGGTCTATGGGTCGTCTGACCAATGTTAAGGAGAATGAATTTGAGCAGTGAATATACAGAAGACTAGATTGAAAGGAGTACAACACTGATATTTGTTTGGAAGTAGGAGTTTCTTGCACTTGTATACTTCATGGATCAGAGACACTACCGTGACAGGATTTGCAAGCATTCTGCTGAGGCAAAGAAAGCAAGAAATAAAGAAGTACTCCATCTGGGAAGTGAAGCATTCCATCTGGGAAATGAAGCAGGCTGAATAAAAGACACTTGACACATCTAAATCCCCATAGAATCCCGACAGTAGAGCCAACTTCACACAGGTTGTAGCTCTTCCAAGAAGTCCTTCACCACCTTTACAAGGGGAGGACTTAGGACAGGCAGTAAGTAAGGCCTTACAGTCACTCACAACCAGGTTTGTGGGGGATAGTGGTAATGTCACTGGACTAGGATGCCAGAGACCCAGTCTAATGGCCTGGGGAACATGCGTTCGAACCCCATTCCCAACACAGCACCTGCTCTTAACCTTCAGTTAATAAATATAATTTTAGCAGCAATAATCATGACCAAACAAATTGATTGACTGTGCCTGGCTGAGTAATGTTCTTTATGGAACTACATCTGCCATCTTTACTTGGTCACACCACTTATTCCTAGAACTAGAGCAATGTGGTTGACTCCTAACTGTCTCCTGGGATAGCTAAGCAAGCCAGCCAGATCAAGGGCAATTAGGGATGGACATTCATGATCCTCTGAGAGAAGACATTTCTCTGCCTCCATCCAGTCCGAGTACCTCCTCCTCGATGACCATAAAATGAAGAAGGTTCACTCAAGTTAGAGGTTTATAAAATCATGAGTGGCATGGAGAGGGTGATTAGCCAAGATCTTCATCCCAGGACGGGGGAGTCCAGAACTAGGGGGCACAGGTTTAAGGTGTGAAGAGAAAAATTTAACAAAGACCTGAGTGGGAGCTATGTGGTACGTGTATGGAATGAACTTCTGGAGGCTGGTACAACTACACATTTAAAAGGCATCTAGATGGATACATGAATAGGAATGGCTTAGAAGGATATGAGACAAATTCTGGCAAATGGGACAGGATTAATTTAAGATACCTGGTCAGTTAGACCAAAGAGCTGTTTCC
Source organism: Stegostoma tigrinum (assembly GCF_030684315.1). Lineage (NCBI taxonomy): Eukaryota > Metazoa > Chordata > Chondrichthyes > Orectolobiformes > Stegostomatidae > Stegostoma > Stegostoma tigrinum. The sequence goes on from NC_081372.1 coordinate 9,692,548, forward strand.
ATGCTGTATGACTCTATGACTGATAACTGCAATGTGGACGCCATCTTATGACAAAAGTTTGGGTAGGTTGGACATGTATCCACTGGAGATTAAAAGAACGGTGTGTGCCCTTATTGAAACATTGATTCTGAGGGGTTTTGACAGCGTGAATGCTGAAAGGGTGTTTTATCTTGGGAGTGGGGAGGGGTATTAAGACTGGATAGAGTGAAGGAGAAATTTCTTATTAGAGGGTCATGAGTCTTTGAAAATGTCTTCCCCAGAGAACAGTGGAAGTACGAAGGCCGAGCCACAGAGCTCCCTGATGTACAAGGTTGTCGATGGATCAGTGGAAGGCAGGAAATGAGGCCACAAACAGATCAACCACAATCTTATTGAAAGACAGAGCAGGTTTGAGGGGGGCCAAGTGACACCTTGTTCACATGTTTGTATAAATGTTCATTATCGTGTTCTCAATGCCCCATTTATGAAGCCTAGAAACTGTATGCTTATTAATCAATAATTAATTAGGGTGTTTGACTGCTGTCCATATCTGTCCTGCCAACTTTAAGGATTCATGTCCAAATAAACCCAGGTGTCTCTGCTTCTGAGCACCCTTTCGAATAGACCGTTTATGTAATGCTGTCTGTCCATGTGCTTTGTACCAAAGTGGATCATCTCACACTTCTCTTCATTGAACCTCGTCTGCTACCTATCTTCCTACTCCACCAACTTGTCTACATCCTTTTGAGTTTCTACACAGCCCTCCTCATACTTTACAATGCTGCCAAATTTTGTGTCATCAGCCAACTTTGCAACTGTCGTCCACATATCTAGATCCAGATCATTAATACAAAAATCTAGGGAAATCGAGGGTCCCAATACATACCTCTGAGGAACTACACTATCAACATTCTCCCAAGCTGATTACTTGCTGTTATCTATCACTCAGCCAGTTTTGTATCCACATTATTACTAGCTCTTTAATTCCATAAGCTGTAACTTTTCTCAAAAGCCTGTTGTGTATTGAACACCTTTTGGAAGTCCATCAGCTGACTTGCCCTCATCAGTTCTTTCTGTCACCTCCTCAAAAAACTAACAAGTTACTTAGGCACAATTTTCCTTCACAAGATTGATGCCGAATCTTCCAAATCAATCCACATTCTTCCAATCAATGTATCCTGAATAATTGTTTACAGAGATTTCCCCTCCAACAAAGTTATACTGACTCATCTGTAATTGCTCAACCCATCTTTACAAGCTTTATTTGAACGATGGTGTGGTGTTTAAATTCTTCAGTCCTCCAGTATGACTCGGAATCCAGGGAAGATTGAAAGATAATTGCCGGTGCCTCTACGATTTTCACTGCCACTTCCTCCAATATCTTCGGATACATTCCATTCGGTCCTGTTTTCTTAACAGGTGTAGTACCAGTACCAGCCACCGCCCTGGGTGGCACTAGCACCATTTGGGAAAGACTAGCCTCTGGTTAACTGGCAGCTCTCAGTGGGTGGGAGCTCTACTGCTGAATCCTGGGCTATTAAGAATCTGAAGGACACTCAATGCCATCGGCCACCCCCCCACAAAACTGCCAGTGATGTATGAGGCTCCTGTCAGCCTGGCAATAACCTGGACTCCACTTCCTATGCCCCCAGCCCACTGGTGGTAAGAGTCACAACCTGTGCACTTCAAAATTGTTGTAGTCATCGTGTTCACGACACATGGCTGTGATTATCACTTCCTGAGATCGGTCTTGAACCCAGACCTTGAGGCCCAGAAATGGGGATTACTAACACTATGGGACAAGACCATCAATCCCATTGTGCCTGGAATTTCTGGATAGACTACAATCCAAGAATTAACCAGGCATGAGCCTGCTGAACGTCTGAGGCAGACAAGAGAGGGGCCTTTCCAAACTAATGTATGGCCATACACACCCTGTACACACTATCACAAACACCTCATAATTGTGAGCATCTCTATTCAATCCCCAGTTAACTTTCTGTGCTCAGAGGAGAATAATTCCTTCCATTTAACCAGCAATGAAGCTTGCTTGTCCCTCCCTTCTGTGAAGGTGAAGGTGACTAACTGAAGAAACAGCTTCACAAAAACACTTCCCAAGAAGAAGCTATAGAATGAAAGATGAGGAAAGCTGCTCACTCCATCTTTCAGTGGTGCAGGTACTAATTAGAAACTAATTGATCCTGGGATAATTATCTCTATTTAAAGCAGCTGTTTGCTTCACTCTTAACTAATGAAGTAAGTTTTGTACTATCAAAGCTCCTACTCACGAATATATATCTTTCATCAACTTGTTCGTGTCTAGAGCAGGTGGGACTTAAAACCAGACTTTCTGACCCAGCAAGTGACACTATCATTGCACCATAAGAGCCCTTCCAACTCACTAATATACTGACGTATTTTATTTTTCCAAATGCAATGTCCTTTCTCTATTTTGTGCTTTTTGTCATTTCATTTAGATATATAAGGAGTTAGGCTAAGAGTTCCCTATTGACATTGGCACAGATTTACTTTCCTGGGTATCTTCTTTGATCCCAAACTTGTCCTCATCAAAGAAGTAAAACCCCAAGTAACCTTTCAAAAATCTCACAGCACAGTTTTTAAACCCACAAAAACACCCTCAGGACCCCACGACAGGACTAACGTCAAGACTGCTCAAAGAAAGCTCACCAACAGTGCTAAAAGATACAGATAAACTTTCAACCTCACTGCAGCAGTAAATCGTGTGAAATTACTTCCGCGTCACAGCAAAATCCCCCTAAATAGAGGATTAGCCCCTCATTGTGATATCAGTGAACCCCAATCGGTGTAAGAAACCAAGTTTGGGAAATGGCTGGCCTCTGGTCAGTCACTGAGGCCTCTTCCAATCACTCAGGGCCTTAGGACAGGCTGAGCTGCACCTAGGATTTTGGGAGAGGGGCCCCTTCTCGACTCCATATTTAGATTGTCCATCCACCTTCACTAATATCCTGTTGGGAAGTAAATCTGCCATCCTTGCCTGGTCTGGGCCTACATGTAATCCAGGATTAACAACAATGTGATGGACTCTTCATTACCCTCAGAAATGGCCTAGCAAGACACTTGGTCCATAGTCAATAATGGATGGAGAATAAATGATGACCCAGCTGCCAATACCCATACTCCATGAACAAAGTTTTAATAAACAGTCTTGTGATCTGTTCAATGAGATCATGATTGATCTGTGATCTAATTCTATATACCTCCCATTATCTCTTAATCCTTGGGTAACAAAAACTTAACAATCTTAGAATAAAAATGAACAACTGATTTTGCAGCACGAATTCTACATTTGTTTTACCACCTTATGAGCAGATGTGCTTCCTATAGCTCCTGCTGGACTTTTACAACATCAATGGTTTCTTTACGGTAAGATAGAGTAAAGAGGTCATAATTATAAATCTGTGAAAGTGAACTTGTATCCCAGAAAGTTCATGAGCATTTGGAATTATCTGTCAGCAAGCGATGAGGTGATCGGTCATGTGTCGGTCAATGGGAATATCACAGGGACACTCGACACAAGACTCTCCCAAACCATTCTGTCTCGCATTCTAAAGTTCATGCACTTTCTTCCTGCCGAGGCATTTGAAGAGTACATATCTTTACTTTGAGGAGGTCATCTATCACTGCGATGAACAACAAAGAGAAATTGGCCATGGATAGTTTCTCTCACCTTCTTTCTCTCCTTCCTCAGAGGGTGGCTTGTGTCAACAAGGGGCTCATATTTCATGAGGTTTGTTCTGCTTTGTTGAAAGATGGCCATCATTAGCTCTGCTGGCAGTTTGTGACCTAACGTGGTTTCCCCTGACCCAGGAGTGGCTGCTGTCTGACCTCTAGTAGATTTTTCCAAACTCTTCTGTTGATACGATTGTGTTTGGGAGGCAGTGGTGCCACTGGGTTAGTAATCCAGAATATTGGGCCAAAGTTCTGGGGACATGGGTTTGAATCCCACCATGGCAGGTGTGAAAATTGAATTCACTTAAAAATCCAGGAGTTAAAAATGAGCCTTTGTTAATTGTTATAAAAACCCATCTGATTTACAAATGCCCCTTTGGAGAAGGAAATCTGCCACCCCTATCTGGTCTGGTTTCTGTATGATTCCAGACCCACTAGCCCCCAGACTGTTAGTGCTGACCTAGCTGGCTAACCTAGACAGAATATAGATAGATTGGAGAGTTCTATGGAAAAATGTCAGATGGAGTTTAATCCAGGCAAATGCGAGGTGATGCATTTTGGAAGATACAATTCAAGAGCGAACTATACGGTTAGTGGAAAAGCTCTGGGAAAAACTGATGCACAGAGAGACCTGGGTGTTCAGCTCCATTGTACCCTGAAGGTGGCAACGCAGGTGGATGGAGTGGTCAAGAAGGCATACGGCATGCTTTCCTTCATCGGACCAAGTATTGAGCACAAGATTTGACAGGTCATGTTCCAGTTGTATAGGACTTTGGTTCGGCCACATATGGAGTACTGTGTACAGTTCTGGTTGCCACATTACCAAAAGGATGCGGACGCTTTGGAGAGGGTGCAGAGGAGGTTCACCAAGATGTTGCCTGGTATGGTGGGTGCTAGCTATGAAGAGAGGTTGAGTATATTAGGATTATTTTCATTAGAAAGACGGAGATTGAGGGGGTCCTGATTGAGGTCTGCAAAATCATGAGAGGTATAGGCAGGGTGGATAGCAAGAAGCTTTTTCCCAGAGTGGGGGACTCAATTACTAGGGATCATGAGTTCAAGGTGAGAGAAGAAAAGTGTAAGGGAGATATGCGGGGAAAGTTCTTTATGCAGAGGGTGGTGGGTGTCTGGAACTCGTTGCCAGTGGAGGTGGTAGAGGTGGGCACAATAGCATCTTTTAAGATGTATCTAGACAGGTACATGGATGGGCAGGGAGCAGTGGGACACAGATCCTTAGAAAATAGATGACAGGTTTAGATCAGCGCAGGCTTGGAGTGCTGAAGAGCCTGTTCCTGTGCTGCGATTTTCTTTGTTCTTTGTTCTCACCTGATGAATGAATTAAAAATATAGCTTTCTGTTGGTGCATTTTCTCTTTAGGACAGAATCTTGCACACAACTCGTTGATGTTTCTGCCCCAATATTATCTGATTATACATCATGCCAATCTATTCTCATTATTCAACACAGGTTGGGGAGAGAGGGAGCGAAACGAAACCCGGGTGAAGGGATGAGGATAAAGGGATTGCCTGACTGGTGGGAAACCATTCACACACGGTTAGCTGGACCAGGTGGAGACAGGCTGGACTGTCTCAGCTTCTATGTGAGCTGGGACTTCCTCGCTGGTAGGGTGAGGGAGATGAGTGGAAGGTAAGTAGCCGATGCACTCTGTTCCTGCCATCTCGGCTCAGCAAATCAAGAGTCAGATGTTTAGTTGCTGAAAGCCAATCTGAACAATCACCACAAAATAGTGGGGGTGGGGGAAGGGGTTCTGGTCACAACTGGGCATCTTTATTTATTATTTTTATTTACATATGGGATATGGGCAACATCGGCTGGGCCAACATTTATTGCCCATCCCTAGTTACCCTTGAGAAGGTGGTAATGAACTGCTTTTTTGGACCGCTGCAGTCCCATGTGCTGTGGGTTGACCCACAAGTCAGGACCATGAGTGGCTTGGCGGGAACTTGCAGGTGCTAGTGCTCCCCTGTAGGACCATAAGATCATAAGATATAGGGGCTGGATTAGGCCATTCAGCCCATTGAGTTTGTACTGCTGTTCAATTGCATGTTTCTCAACCCCATTCTCCTGCCTTCTCCCTGTAACCCTTGAGCCCCTTACCAACCAAGAATCTACCTGTATCTGGCTTAAATACACTCAATGACTTAAAAGGTGCTTCTGCTGCCCTTGTCCTTCCAGATGGTAGAAGACAGCATGCAGGGGGTGGGTGATGTTGTGGACAGCCGGTCAGTCATGGTCGCAGATTTAAAGATCCAACACCCACCTCAGCTCTCTCAACTTCTCCTTCCCTCTTATGAACAGGCTCAGATCAGTGAATAAATGAAGCCAAGCAACAGTTGAAGGCTGCCAATCACTGATTGAGTCTGCTTCTATGTCCTGGAGGAGGGGTCTTGTAAGACAATGGGAAATAGGAACAAGAGTAGGCTGTTCAGCCCTCCATTCAAAAGGATCATGGCTTATTTAACATTCCTCACATCCACTTTACTGCTGTTTCTCTGTAACTCTTGTTTCCCTGACTGATCAAGACTCTATCTATCTCAGCCTAAAATATACACAAGGGCTCTGCCCCCACAGCTGTCTGTGGCAAGGAGTTCCAAAGATTCTCAACCTTCTGAGAGAAGAAATTCCTCCTCATCTCAGTCTTAAATTGGCGCCCCTTTATTCTGAGACTATGCCCTCTGGTCCTACACTCTCCTATGAGGGGAAACATCCTCTCAGCGTTTGCTCTGCCAAGCCCCTTAAGAATCCTATATGTGTCAATGAAATCACGCCTCATTCTTCTAACTCCAAGTGAGTAGAGCCTGAACCTGTTTAGTCATTGCTCATGAGATGCTCCCTGTACCAAACATCATCCTAGTGAACCTTCTCTGTGCTGCCTCCAATGAAATATGTTAACTTCAATAAGGGGACCAAAACAGTTCATGCTACTCCATATGTGATCTCACCAGCACCTTGTACAGTTGTAGTAAGACTCCCCTACTGTTATATTCCAACCACCTTTAAATAAGGACCAACGTTCCGGTAGCCTTCCTGATTCCGTTCTGCACCCATGTGTTAGCTTCCTGTGTTTTGTGCACAAACCCTCCCAAGTTTCTTTGTGTTGCTGCCTTCTCCATTTAAATAATCATTTGTTCTTAGGTTCTCCCTTCCAAAATATAGAACTTTGCATTTTCTCACAATATATTCCATTTCTCAACTTTTTGCCCACTTGCATAACTTATTAATGTTTCTCTGTAAACTGTTTGTATGCCTCTCACAACCTGCCTTTTCACCTACTTTTGTATCGTCTGAAAATGTGGCTACAGTGCATTCACTCCATTACGCCATTAGTATAGTAAACAGCTGTGGTCCCAGCACCGATCCCTGTGGAGCCCATTGGTAATGGGTCACCAACCTGACAAAGATTCCACATCCCCGCTGAACCAGAAACCAAAAAAAAATACTGCAAGTGCTGGAAATCAGAAACAAAAAAACAGAAATTGTTAAAAAAAAAATTCAACAGGTCTGGCAGCGTCTGTGGAGAGAAAACAGAGTTAATGTTTTGGATCCAGTGACTCTTCATCAAAATTGGGGAAGGTGTCAGAGGAAGAGTCACTGGATCCCAAATGTTTACTCTTTTTTCTCTCCACAGATGATGCCAGGCCTGCTGAGCTTTGCCAGTAATTTTTGTTTTTGTCCCTTAGCCCCCAGTTGCTGTTTGCACCCTATGGGCCAAACTATCCATGCCAATGTGCTACCGCCAACACAACTGGTTCTTGTCTTGTGACTTAAGCATTTTGTGAGGTACCTTATTGATTGCCTTCTGGAAGCCCAAATACAACACATCTACTGGTTGCCCTCCTTCCACTCTGTTTAAGACTTCCTTGAAAAACAAATAAATGAGTCAGACGAAATTTCCCTTTCATGCAGCCACATTAAATCTGCTTGATTAGATAACAATTTTCCAAATGTTCTGCCAGTCTTCTCTAATAATTGATTCCAGCTATCTGCTGGCCTTGTGTCACTTCCTCACACCTGGCATAACTTTCTGTCTGATGCCTAAGAAATGAAAAATCACATGGAATTGGGAAGGAGGTATTTGCCTGGTCTGACAGCTAAAAAAAATCTGGCACTGTATGTCCTATGGATGACTCATTGGGCTGTAGGTATTGGTTAAGTAACAAGAAGAAATAAGGGCTTAGGACAACTGATGTTCACAAGTAAATGTAATCTTTTGTTGTTGAAGGGAATTCTTTGAATTCAAACGTGAGGAAAAGTCAGATGGTTATTTTTCTCTGTCTGTCTGGCAGCTTCCGATGGCATTTATATTTCAGCTTACCTTTCTCTCCAGAAATTTCTGGCTGCAAATAACAGACACGCATGAGCAGTATGTAATTCAATGGAGATTCATTCTTTACATTGAGATTCAGTGACATTCGCAGGTTTGATATTTACCCAGGGATAAGTAAATTACATTGTGATTTTAGGCAGTTGCCAGGATGGGAACACAAAGCAAGTTTTCCCTGAAGAAATAATGAGAAAGGTTGGAAACTGGGCTGGCGTGGGGGAAAGGGGTCAGGGAGGGGTGAGGAAGGAAAAGAAAAACAGTCGAAACAAATCAGCGAAACTAGGAGATGGCGACACTAGTTTGAACAGGAGTTCCATGCTAAGCTGCTCAAAATGGGTTCAGGCTAGGTATCTTCATTTGCACCCTTTACGTTTTTTATTTTTCTTGAGATTTGGTACCGTAATACTGGCAAAATACCATGGATGCTGGAAATCTGAAACAAACACAGAGATAGTGGCTCCATGGTTAGCGCTGCTGCCTCACAGCACCAGGCACCCGGGTTCAATTTCAGCCTCGAATAACTCTCTGGGTGGAGTTGCTTGTGGGTCCCCTCCAGGTGCTCCAGTTTCCTTCCACACGCCAACGATGTGCAGATTAGGTGGATTGGCCACGAGAAATTGCCCATAGCGTCCTGGGATGTGCAGACTAGTTGGATTAGCAATGGGAAGTGCAAGGTTACAGGGATTGGGTGGGATGCCCTCTGGTGTGGGCTGAATGACCTGTTTCCACACTGGAGAGATATAATGAATTGTTGGAGAAACTTAGCAGCATCTTTAGAGAGAGAGCGTGAAAGAGAGAAACAGAGTCTGGTATGAATCTTGAAGAAGAGTCATTCCTTCCAGAATTGAAATGTTAACTTGTTTCACTGACTCTCTCTCTCCCCACAGATGCTGCCAGGCCTACTGAGTTTTCCCAAGGTCAGCACCAAATGCAAACAAGCCCTGGGAAAATCCACCTATCCATTTCCTTTAAGGCTAGTAGTTAGAGCAGATTTTGTCCAAAAAAGATATTTTTAATCAATCTGCTACAACACACCTCTGAAGTAGTTGGGACTTGAGCTTAGGCCTTCTGCTCAGAGGAAGAGACGCTAACACTATGCACAAGAGCAATACAGCATTTTGTAAAACAATTTTTTAATTAACTTGCTCAGAGATCTTATTATACATCTTTATAGCAAGGTGGGAGCTGAGCATAGGGATCCTGACTCAGAGGTAAGGACAATACCAATGCACTATAAGAGCCCTAAAACATTTAGTTAAACAACACTGTGGCAAGAATTAAATCTTTGTGCACTGAGTATCTGTTCCTGTAAATTATTAGGTAATGATATTACCAATACACCCCTGCAAACCTCAGTAACTGGTGGTTAAAAACAAGTAGCCATAATTTGAATTGGATGGGCTCCATCAATGATGTCAACAATTTGTTGAGAATGTGTTTGGGTTCCAATACCGGAGTATGGAAGTTGTAGTTTCTAACAAGGCTGGAAAATTATCATCAAAAACAAAGGACTCCTTTAAGATATGTCATCATAGAGTGCAAGCTTGTTGATGCTGTGAATGTTGCTTATTTGCTGACCAGAATTGCTGGAGTTGGGAGTCAGTGTGTTGTTTGAGAAGACATATCTTGTATGTTTCCTGCCCTGTATATCTTCCTTTCACTGCTTCCTGTCATTCTCAGTCTCTCACATCAACCTGCCTGTGTGTCTGGCTCCTTGTCAAATCACACGTGCCTGTATTTCCATTCCTTTCTGTTTCTCCTGAGTGAAGTGTTTTCGGTCTCCCCGGGGGGTCTATCATTTACGTGAGCCAGCTCACTTGGATTCCTGTCACTGGCGATGACATGTCTCTGGGATGTGTTACTGTCATTTAAGTTCCACCAGCATCACTGTGCACAACAATCTCTGTGGGACTCCATCACCGAACGAGGTCTGACATTTTCAAACTGGCGCATTTGTTTTGAAAGCCTGTGGGAGTGGGAGTGGGAATGGGTGGGGGTGGGAAAAGCAGGTTGGGGTGGAGGAAGAGGGAGAAGGTGGAGCTGGCGGGATGATGGGGGGATGGTGAAGAAGGGTATAGTAGGTGGGAGCCAGGGAGGACTGATGTAGCAGGTGCCCCTTAACTGCTTCATTTCTAATCATTGGAAATAGTAGGGCTCTTGTGATGCAGTAGTGCTGTCTCTACCCTGATCCAGGATGCTCAGGTTCAAGTCCCACTTGCTCCAAAGCTGTGTTGTCATATCTCTGAACAGAGTGGTTAGGAAAATATCTTCACAGGAAATGGGAGTAGGCCATTCAGCCCTTTGATCCCTGCTTTACCTTTCAATATGATTGCAGATGATCATCTAACACGGTACCCTGTTCCTACTTTCTCCCCATATCCTTTGATCTGTACTCATTGGCCCCTTATCAACTCTATATGTTGCACTCAAGAAAAATTTCAGTCGATTTCTCAAGCATGATTTTCCTTTCGCAAACCCATGCTGACTCTGTCCAGTTCATGTCACTGTTTTCCAAGTGCTCTGCTCTTAAATATTTTATAATGGTCTTTCAATCAGATTCCTCCTCAGCCCTCTCTGCTTTAAGGGAAAATAACGCAGCCTACCTATACTCTCTTTGGAGCTGAATTGTTCCACTAGGGTGGCTCAGTGGCTAGCACTGCTACCTCACAGGGCTTAGGGGCCCAGGTTCAATTCTAGCCCTGGGTGACTTCCTGTGTGGAGTTTGCATGTTCCCTCCATGTTGATATGGGTTGCTGCTGGGTGTTTTGGTTTCTTCCAAACATGTGCAGACTATGTGGATTGGCCATGGGAAATGTGGGGTTATAGGGTGGGGCATGCTTTAGGGAGGGGTACTGCTTGGAGGGTAGATGCAGACTCAGTGGAACATATGGCTTTTTTTCTCAACTGTAGGGATTCTTTACACACCCTGATGAATCTCTTCTGCATCCTCGTTAGAGCAATCACATCCTATAGTGTATTGACTAGAACTGCACACAGTTCTCCAGCTGTGTCCTCACTAATGTTACATACAACTCCATTGCATCTAGTTCTGAGGAATGGTCACTGGACCTGAAACAGTAACTCTGATTCTTTGCACATGCTGCCAGACCTGCTGAACTTTTCCAGCAACTTTTGTTTTTGTTCCATTGTATCCTCCTTGTTCTTGTATTCAGTAACTTGAGTAATAACGGTAAGTATACTATTTACCTTCTTCGCCACCTTATCTACTTGTCCTGCCGCCTTCAAAGATCTACAGACTCACACAGCAAGGTCTCTCCAGGGCCCTACTATTCAACTTGTGCTCCCGTGCCTTGTTAATTCTCCCAAAATTAAGACTAAAGTCCATTTGCCACAGTTCAGCCCATCTGACCAGCTGGCCTACATTATCCTGTGGTCTTGGGCTTTCCTCCTCAATATTTACTACCAATTTTTGTGTCATGTGAAAACTTACTGATCATTCCCTTACATTTATATACAGATGATTAATGGACACAACAAACAGCAAAGGACCAAACCCTGTGGGCACAGGATTCCAGAAACACAATCACCCTTCGACCATCCTGCCTCTAAGACAGTTTTGGATCTAATTTTGAGATGTTGCCCTGAATTCCATGGCCTCAACTCCACTTTGCTGTGTGGCCTCATAACTCTTGACTCCCATGTGTATCAAAACTTTATGTAACTCAGACTTGAATAAATTCCATGATCTCGCCTCCACTGTTTTCTGAGGCAAAGAATTCAGCGGGCATGACCCTCCAACAGAAAACATTCTTTCTCAATTCCTTCTTCAATGGAACACCTTTTATGCCTGATCAATGTCCCATCCTTCTAGTCTGCCCTAAAGAGAAAGTATCCTGTTGACATTCACCATTTCAGGTCCTCTCAGGATCTGACATCCTTCAATAAGATCGCCTCTCATTCTTCTAACTTCCAACGGTGTGCAATGGAAATTTGGGATCTACAACAGACCAAGACTGGAAATGTGAAGGGATCTCAGAAGATTAGGAACTGGAGGATCCTTTATCTTAGGTGTTGATATGGTCTTGTTACTTTTAAGGGGGGTCCATTATATCCCTTAAATTTATTGCAAAATTATATTTCATTATTGCTTGCCTTAGGGTCTTTGTCCCATAAGTCTCCTGTAGAGAGAAGCTTGCAATCAAAGACAAAGCAGATGATATGATGAGCACTATGTTGGCAAAGGCAATTGTGTGTCACCAGCTTGGGCGCAATGTTGTACGTTGGACCACTACTGTGTTGGGAGGCAGCACCACCCGCCTCCCCTTTGCCCAACTGGTGCTCACTGAACTTTGCTTCTTCCTTCATGGAAGGTCAAACTACCATGTCGCCCAGGTTTCATTAGCGCACACCTCACTCTGACTTCAAATAATTCCAAGGCCGAACCAGCTTCTTAAAATTCTATCATTTGGTTTCAGACTCCTCTCCTTGGCTTACTCCTCTCACTTTCTGTCATGTCCCCCAGCCTATGAGCCTTTGAAATATCTGCACTCATTCAACTCTGGCCTCTTGAGCATCCCTGATTTTAATTACACCAACATTGGCAGCTGTATCCCCAGCTGACGGCATGCAATTCCCATCCTAAACACCCTGACCTTTCCTCTTTCAAGGCAATCCTTAATGTTGCTTTGTGGTAATCCCATGAAGTGCCCTATCAGGCTTGAACGGTGCTCTGTAAATGCAAAGTTGCTGATGTAGTTCAACATTTGGGGTGGACCTGTGTAACAACTTTCCATGGAATTCATTAACACCAATTTGCTCGTCAATATGTTTCAGTGTAAGGGTGTTGAAGAATACATATGCAAATGTGAGAATCTGACAGGATGCCATGTCACAAACTGTACCAGGAGTGTGACGTACAGAGGAGTCTCTGACATGAGAACACTCTGAAGCAGGAGCGAACAGTCTCTGCAGCTAGATCACTCATCATTAGGTGTTGAAAGTAAGATTATTAATAATTCAGTCATCATAAAAATTCATCATCTCATTTACACAGGCTATTAAGATTCGGGTTTTCAGACTGAGTAACGGCTGGGCTGCAATCCACACATTACAGGAGTTTCCTCATGGCTGTTTTATTCTTGTATTTATCAGCTCATTGGTATATGTACCATTTGTTTTTCAGGGATGGTTGTGCCAGCTGATTGCAAATGTCTGTTTCATGGCCAGGTGATGCATGCCATTCTGGCACCATGTTACTTTATCAATCTGTTCTACCCATCTGTGTGAAAGACCAGTTGTATATTCTCTGGCATGACTGTCTTACAAAGCAGCAACTTGAAACAGCCTAGCAGCATTTGCTTGTAATTTGCCACAATAAGTGAGGCCATTGACGTGAACCTTGCCAGGGAAGATCCAGAGGCTGTTCGAGCAGAGGAGGTCAGAGGTCATTGAACTATTCACACTTCTGAAAGGTTTGAATTGTGTGCCCTCCTCCTTGGGCATCTGGTGAAGGAGGGACTTTTAATCAGGTAGGAGGGTGACAAGTGGGGGCCTGTCATTTTCTGCCCCCCTCACACTGATAAAGTCCATGGCAAGAAGACTCTGTGACATCTGAGGCCCCTCAGTGGGCAATTAATGCCCACTTAGGGACATCTTCTCACTGCCATTGGTAGGAGCCTGGCAGTGGGCAGAGGATTCAGAAAACAGAGGGCACGCCCAATACATCGATCAGTGTCCTCCTGGGATGGGTGGCAGGGGTGTGAGGGTGGCAGTGGGAAAGTTTGGAGGTAGGTGCGAGGGGTGATTAGGGTGGGAATGGGGTGGGGTGACAGATGAATTGATGGAGATGCAGGTGGGGGGATTAGGCGTGAGGAGTTGAAGGAGGGCCGGGTGGGATGGGGGTGAAGGATGATTGCAGTGGGAGTGGGGTGGGGTGGATGGAGGTGGCGGTGAGGGGTTGGGGTGAGATGGGAGTCAGGGGGTGGAGTGGGGGCGAGGGGAAATTAGGGTGGGAGTGGGGTGGGATGATGGTGGATGGGTGGATAGAGGGGGGGTGGGGGAGTGTGGGGTAGGTTCGGGGTGAGGGGGTGGAGTGAGACGGGTTCGGAGAGTGGAGTGGGGGTGAGGGGTGATTAGGGTGGGATTGGGGTGGAGTGACAGTGGATGGGTAGATAAAGGTGGGGGTGGGGGGTTTAGGTGTGAGGCGGTGTGCGGTGGATGGAATTGGGGGTGAGAGATTTAGGTGTGAGGTGGCATGGCGTGGATGGAAGTGGAGGTGAGGGGTGTTGGGTGGAATGGGATTTCGGGGGGTGGAGTGGAGATGAGGGGTTGGGGGGGTCTTTTGGGAGTGGGGTAGGGTCCCTTGGTTAAAGGCTTCAGTGCATGTTTGAAGGACCCAACGTTCAAGAAGGAATGGAATAGTGAGAGACACACTCCTGCCTATCCCTACTGCAGAACCCATCCTGCTATCCCCTTTCAGCCATTGCTGTCCTGTGTTTGCATGTCATACCAGCTGCAGCCACTGCTTTTCCCATGGCACTGCTGACTACAGGAGGGCGGTTGGCCTCTGATTGGCCAGCAGGAATTGTGGGTAGGATTGCTAACCCCCTCCAAGTTCATTGAGTCTGAGGGCAGGGGCCCTCCTCGATGGTGAGACATGGTGGAACTAAAACAGAAAGTGCTGGAGAAACTCAGTAGGCCCAGCAACACCTGTGGATGGGAACAGAGTTAACATTTTGAATTCAATCCTTCAGAACAGGAGACATGGTGAGTCTTCCTGTTAACCAATGATATTTGGGTTCTTGCTGGACCCTGTTACCTCCCTGAGAGTCCATCTGTGTTTTCACGTCCAACAGGGCTCAAGCCGACGTACATGATTGTTAGATAATTAGCAAAAGGATCATGAGATGAATTGATTTCAAGCAGTGAGTTGTGATTAGGACAGTGCTGCCCGGAAGGGTGTTGGAAGTAGATTCAATAGGGACTATCGAAAGGGAAATTGCATAAATACCTGAACAGCAAAATTTGCAGAGCGAAGTAGAAAAAGCAGACAAGGACAGGACTAGTTAGATAGTACATCCAATGAGACACAAAGGCTGAATGGTCTTAACATGTGCTGAAAGGTTTGATTATCCTATGAAGCTGGTTGTGAAGAGTATCAGTACATAACATCACGGGAGCAATTGGAGAACCACCTGATGCAAATGATGACATGTTGTACACAGACATAATGGCCTGTTGACCCTTACAGATCAGAAACACCCCCCATTCTGTCCCTGATCCGTTTGAATGGAGTGTAGTTGGGCCAGCTGCCTGGACTGGGGGCTGTCATCTATGACTCACTGATAACACTTTCAGCATCAGAGATTAATGGGCTCAAATCCCACTGCAAAGAGATGAGCACAAAGGTGTGGTGGAATACTGTCCAGTTGCCTGGATCAGTGCAACTCCACAACACTCAAGAAGCTCAACACTCACCCAGGACAGAGCATTGACCTTAACTAGTGCCCTATTTGCCACCTTCAATGTTCACTCCGTCCACCATCAATGGCCAGTAGCAATGGTGAGTACCATCTACACGATGCACTGCAGCAACCCTTCGCCCCTGGAGAGATTGTCTGTGTGGAGTTTGCACATTCTCCCCATGTCTGTGCGGGCTCCCTTTGGGTGCACTGGTTTCCTCCAACATTCCAAAAATGTGCAGGTTATGTGGATTGGCTGCGCTATGGTGCTCAGGGTGAGGAAATGCAGGGATGGGATAGGGAGTGGGTTGTTCTATGGACGGTTAGTATGGACTTGATGGGCCAAATGGCCTGCTTCCGCACTGTAGGGATATTATTGTGTGACCTCACCAAGGCTCCTTTGACAGCACACGCTAAACCCACAAACTCTGCTAACTATAAAGACAAGGACAGCAGAGAACAAGCTCCGCTCCAGGCCACACCAGACACCATCTTGATTTGGAACTATAATGCCATTCCTTCACTGTTGCTGGGTCAAGATCCTGGAGCTTCCTCCCAAAGAGCACAGTACGTACATTGATACCGCACAGACTACAATATTTCCAGAAAGCTGGTCACCATCACCTTCTCCAGGCAATTAATGCTGGCTAAATCAGCGACACCCACATTCCATGACTGAATTAATAATAGAAATAACTACAGAGAGTTTTGGAGAAACTCAGTGTCGCTGGCAGCATCTGTGGTGAGAGGTACAGTCGACATTTTGAGTCTGGTCGGACTGTTTGAAAAAGTTTTTGAAGAAGGGTGATGCTGGATTTGAAACATTAATTCTGTCTTTCTCTCTCCACAGATGCTGCCAGACCTGCTGAGTTTTTCCAGCGTTCCCTGTGTTTGCTTCCAGGTTCCCAGCATCTGCACTATTTTGCTTTTTATTTTTCACACAGAGGGTGGTGCGTGTATGGAATGAGCTGCCAGAGGAAGTGGTGGAGGCTGGTACAATTACAACATTTAAAAGGAATCTGGATGGGTATATGAATAGGAGGGTTTAGAGGGATATGGACCAAATGCTGGCAAATGGGACTGGGTTAATTTAAGATACTGGTCAGCACAGACGAGTTGGATCGAGGGGTCTGTATATGTGCTGTACCACTCCATGAGTCTGTAAGAGAAATATCTAGGCCTTGACAGAGGGACTGTCACACAATTGGAGGCGTCATCTTTTTAGGTGAGGTGTTAAACTGAAGGGCTGTCTGCTGTCAGATAGAATTCAAGGATATCACAGCACTATTTCAAAGAAATGCTGGTGTATCTTTAGAGATAATGGGAACTGCAGATGCTGGAGAATTCCAAGATAACAAAATGTGAGGCTGGATGAACACAGCAGGCCAAGCAGCATCTCAGGAGCACAAAAGCTGACGTTTTGGGTCTAGACCCTTCATCAGAGAGGGGGATGGGGAGAGGGAACTGGAATAAATAGGGAGAGAGGGGGAGGCGGACCGAAGATGGAGAGTAAAGAAGATAGGTGGAGAGAGTATAGGTGGGGAGGTAGGGAGGGGATAGGTCAATCCAGCGAAGACGGACAGGTCAAGGAGGTGGGATGAGGTTAGTAGGTAGATGGGGGTGCGGCTTGGGGTGGGAGGAAGGGATGGGTGAGAGGAAGAACCGGTTAGGGAGGCAGAGACAGGTTGGACTGGTTTTGGGATGCAGTGGGTGGGGGGGAAGAGCTGGGCTGGTTGTGTGGTGCAGTGGGGGGAGGGGACGAACTGGGCTGGTTTAGGGATGCAGTAGGGGAAGGGGAGATTTTGAAACTGGTGAAGTCCACATTGATACCATTAGGCTGCAGGGTTCCCAGGCGGAATACGAGTAGCTGTTCCTGCAACCTTCGGGTGGCATCATTGTGGCAGTGCAGGAGGCCCATGATGGACATGTCATCTAGAGAATGGGAGGGGGAGTGGAAATGGTTTGCGACTGGGAGGTGCAGTTGTTTGTTGCGAACTGAGCGGAGGTGTTCTGCAAAGCGGTCTCCAAGCCTCCGCTTGGTTTCCCCAATGTAATGCTACACTTGCCCCCACACCTCCTCCCTCACCCCTATCCCAGGCCCCAAGATGACATTCCACATTAAGCAGAAGTTCACCTGCACATCTGCCAATGTGGTATACTGCATCCACTGTACCCGGTGTGGCTTCCTCTACATTGGGGAAACCAAGCGGAGGCTTGGAGACTGCTTTGCAGAACACCTCCGCTCAGTTCGCAACAAACAACTGCACCTCCCAGTCGCAAACCATTTCCACTCCCCCTTCCATTCTTTAGATGACATGTCCATCATGGGCCTCCTGCACTGCCACAATGATGCCACCCGAAGGTTGCAGGAACAGCTACTCATATTCCGCCTGGGAACCCTGCAGCCTAATGTTATCAATGTGGACTTCACCAGTTTCAAAATCTCCCCTTCCCCTACTGCATCCCTAAACCAGCCCAGTTCGTCCCCTCCCCCCACTGCACCACACAACCAGCCCAGCTCTTCCCCCCCACCCACTGCATCCCAAAACCAGTCCAACCTGTCTCTGCCTCCCTAACCGGTTCTTCCTCTCACCCATCCCTTCCTCCCACCCCAAGCCGCACCCCCATCTACCTACTAACCTCATCCCACCTCCTTGACCTGTCCGTCTTCCCTGGACTGACCTATCCCCTCCCTACCTCCCCACCTATACTCTCTCCACCTATCTTCTTTACTCTCCATCTTCGGTCTGCCTCCCCCTCTCTCCCTATTTATTCCAGTTCCTTCTCCCCATCCCCCTCTCTGATGAAGGGTCTAGGCCCGAAACGTCAGCTTTTGTGCTCCTGAGATGCTGCTTGGCCTGCTGTGTTCATCCAGCCTCACATTTTATCCTGGTGTATCTTTAGTTGTGGGAGGGTGGTGAATGCTCTCCTGAGTGTCCAGGTCAACACTTATCCTGTGAGCACTGGCACAATAAATGCTGATTATCCAGTCATTACCATATTGTGGTCTGTGACATCTTGCTGTACATGGAGTGACTGTGACACAGACCACAGCGGGACAGTACATTGGCTGTGTGGAGTGTCGACTCGCTGGTGGGGTCTTGAAAGGTGCTGAATAATGCATGATCGATCTTGCTTTGTCATGCAGATACGTTGGTAGCCAAGTAACGAGGTAATTCTAACGTGCAAGGGGAACAAATAGTGTCAGTGACATTCAACATCAGGCAGCTGACATTCACGAGAGACAACAGAGGTGGCTAAACTGAATTTCTCCTCTGGGAGGGAGGGATTATTCAGATAGGCAATCAGTCTTTTTCCACCCCCTCCCTCACACCACTTTTCCTCATTTCACTCTGCACAACCTCCCTTCATCTCCCCAACCAGCCTCAGGGGCACCCGGGAGCTCAGCAAGGGAGTGGTATTTGGAAAGGAAAGGGTTAAGGGCCTTGCTACATGACAGACTCAGACGCTGGTGGATGAGACGAGGAAAGGGAGTAAAAGCGATTCTTACGTGCGCAAAGAAATGATGAAATTTAATGATTTTGCAGAAAGAAAGCTTAATCAACAGAAGTGTGCAGATGGATACAGTTCACTCAATCTCCTCGATTTACGAAACGCAACCCCGAACCACTCGAGTTGCTGCTTGAGCTGATCCTGATCATGGTAAATATATGCAAATTCCTGTTGGCATCAATGCTCATGGGATCTCCACAAAACGGCATAATTCATGAGGAGAAAATCATTGCTTGAGGGTTAATGAACAGCTTGTGATGGTCTCTAATTAACACATTAATCATCAGAGTAAAAGCCAACGCAACTTTCTGTGCCTCAGCGAGGGAGAGTGCCATTGAAGTCATCAATCATAGGGATAAACGTCAAGGCAACCTCTTCCTATGGGATTGGTTCTGGCTGGAGCCTTGCCTACTGCACTCTGTAGAGACTGGACTCCCTTCTCAAGCTGCCAGATGCTCTGGTGGAGAAACATCCTGTTCACATACTGCCATAGAAGACCACAGCACAGTTCAGCGTGTGAAGTAAGCAAGATTTTTCCTTGCCCCTCCTCTTGTGCAGCCCATCCCTGAATTGTTTCCACAGCCTGACCAAGCCATTGCCAACTGTTCAAATCCAAGCAAGGTTTCAGTATGGAACGTACAGCGCAGAATCATGCCATTCAGCCCAACTGCTTGACATTCCTCTCGAGATTTCACCAATTCATCTCACCGTCTCAGCATAGAATCCTTACGGTATGGAAGCAGGTCATTTGGCCCATCAGGTCCAGACCAATCCTCTGAAGACCCTTGCACTCAGACCATCCCCCCCTTCATCCCTGTAACCCGGCATTTCTCATGGCTAACACGCCCAGCCTGCACACCCTGGACACTATGGGGTATTTAGCATGGCCAATCCATCCTAACCTGCACATCTTTGGACTGCGTGAGAAAACTGGAGCACTCGGAGGAAACCTACGCAGACACAGGGAGAATGTGCAAACTCCATACAGACTGTCGCCCAAGGGTGGAATCAAACCCAGGTCCCTGGTGCTGTGATGCAGCTGTGCTAACCACTGTACCTAAAAGTAGCCTTTTAGAATCATAAAAACATGGAATTTTATAGTGCAGCAGGAGGCCATTTGACCCATCGCGTCTGTGCTGGCTCCTGAAAGAGCTACCCAGCTAGTGCCACTCTCCAGCAATATCTCCATTGCCCTGTAACTTCATCAATTTTATTCCTTTCTTCTTCATACCTAGCACTTTGTGCCAGCTGGTACCCTTTGAGTACTACACTTTCATCCTCTGAGGCAGGAATGTTTTGACTGAATCCCCACTCGAGAATTCAAGCTCAAAATTCAAGTCTGATGCTTCAGTACAGACGAGGAGTCATACTGGACAGGAAATATTAACTCAGTTTCTCTCTCCACAGACGCTGCCAGACCTGCTCAATTCTTCCAGAATTCTGTCTGCTTGTTTCAGATTTCCTGTTCCTGCAGTATTTTGCATTTAATAATTATTACCCAACCCTAATTGCCCTTAAGAAGGTGGTAGTAAGCTGCTTTGTTGAACTTCTGCAGTTCATGTAGCGTAGATTTACCTAGAGTGCTTTAAAGGAGGGGTTGTCACCCAGTGACATTGAAGGAATGGCATTAGATTTCCAAGTCAGGATGGCATGTGAGTTGGTGGGGAACTTGCAGGGAGAGATATTCCCATGTATCTGCTGCATTTTCTACATTACAACAGTGGCTTCTTCAAAAGTACTTCATTGTTCAACAGAAATTTGAGATTATGCTCCTATGAAAATATTTAGATTTTTTAAAAAATTTAACCTGTTTTTCTAATCACCCTGTTCAGAAATAGATAGAGAGGCATAGATAGAGTTGATAGCCAGAGACTATTTCCCAGGGCAGAAATGGCTAGCACGAGGGGTCATAGTTTTAAGCTGGTTGGTGGAAAGTATAGAGGGGATGTCAGAGGCAGGTTCTTTACGCAGAGAGTTGTGAGAGCATGGAATGCGTTGCCAGCAGCAGTTGTGGAAGCAAGGTCATTGGGGTCATTTAAGAGACTGCTGGACATGTATATGGTCACAGAAATTTGAGGGTGCATACATGAGGATCAATGGTCGGCACAACATTGTGGGCTGAAGGGCCTGTTCTGTGCTGTACTGTTCTATGTTCTATGTTCTATGTTCTAAATGTTATTACAAAACTTTGGAGCAGGTGGGACTTCAAACCAGGGGTATGGACTGTACCACAAGAGGACCCTAATAAGGCAAGTATTTTTTGTTTTTTCCCCTCTTAAAGACATCAGAGCTAGTTGCCACATTGACTTCATATAGTGCCACATTATACATTCTCACCACACTCTTTGTGCAAGTGTTTGTTTCAAATGAAAACTTTATAATGCAAGTCAGGTTCACTTGCGTAATTGTTTTGTGACTCCATGTATCTCTATTTGTTCACGAACTGAATTGGACTTACACACTAAGCTAAGCTTTCGAAATATCAAACTTCAAAAGCCACAAATATGTGGTGCAAACTGTTCCTACCCTTTCTATCCCATTCCAAGGTACATTAAGGGACATTGAACCCAGACAGATACATGGAGCGATCTAATTAAATGATAGAATAGTGCTGTAGGGCTAAATGGTCTCCTCTTCCTATATTCTTTCTAGCATTGGGAATTTTAACTGATGTGCTTAATCACTGAGTTGTCCTGTAGAAGAGAAGCCTGGTGGAAAAGCTTTTGTTTAGAAGTGTTTTTGGTTAAGTGTAACATGGGCTAGAAATGTACTGGGACATGGGCATGGCATTGTTGGTTGGGCCAGTATTTATGGTCCTGTCCTTGCCCTTTAGAAGGTGGTAGTGAACTGCCTTCTTGAACCGCTGCAGTCAATGTTGTGATTATGCTGTCATTTTAAGAAGTTATTTTGTCCTGGTTTCTTTTACCAGAGAGATTGAACACATGGTACTGAGCTGACTAGTTATGACCACTCAAGTAAACAGCTTGGGAAGCCCTGGGTTTTTTTTTAAACAGCCTGAATGGGTATGGCCAGCTTGCACAGATTAGGATCTCTGGGTTTTGGTTTTTCGGTAGCATCAGAAGCTATCGGGTACTCAACAGAGTTGGAACCTTCAGTGAATGTCTCCTGGCTGCTACTCTCCCTGAAATTTCTCTTGATGTTTTTAACCTCCAGGATCGCAGACTTGCATGTGAGAATCTATGTCTGAATTTACCTTTTTGCCAGGGGGTGTGTTTATGGGATGTTACTATATTGTATCATTTAATTAGTAATAGGTACTGTATCTATTATTCTGTAAAGTTTTCCACTGGAGTTGTTATTCAATAATAAGTATCACTTGACAGTAAATGATGGAGAAAGTAGACTGACAGGACAGACATTGACTGGGTTGGATTTGTCCTGCTTTTTGTGCGCAGAACCTACCTGGTACTTT
This sequence comes from Stegostoma tigrinum, assembly GCF_030684315.1. Taxonomy (NCBI): domain Eukaryota; kingdom Metazoa; phylum Chordata; class Chondrichthyes; order Orectolobiformes; family Stegostomatidae; genus Stegostoma; species Stegostoma tigrinum. The sequence continues at coordinate 9,714,950 of NC_081372.1, forward strand.
TCCACACTGTCAAGTAAATGTCTGTGTTGCAGTTCCAATTTCACAACTGAGCTGGGGGGTGCAGCAAATTCTGGAACCTAAGTCTTCTGTGTTAGCAAGAACTGCAGAGACTGGAGTCAGAGTCGATACAATGTGGAGCTGGAGGAACACATCAGGTCGGCAGCATCAGAGGAGCAGGAAAGCCAATGTTTCAGGCCTAGATCCTCCATCAGGACTGGCAAAGGTGACTGGCACTGTGTGTTTACCAGAATGTTGTCAGGGCAGTATCCAATGCCTTTAGCTGCTTATTAATATCACATAGAGTGAATCTAATTGGCTGAAGACTGGTATCTGTGATACTGGGGACCTCAGACTTTTAAACGGACCTCTCAAATGTTAATTCTGATCTCTCTCTTTCTCTCTGCACCTTCTCTGAGACTTCTGCTACCTTGATGCACTCTGCATGATGTAATCTGGCTATATAGTTTGCAAAACATCACCTTTCATTGTATCTCATGTGACAATAATAAATCAAACTCAAACTCAAGTGGAGGTTGAGTTGGATCATCTCCTCGGCACTTTGTCGCAAATGCTTCGGCGTTATTTTTAGCACTGATGTTCTGGCCTTCCTCATCAGTGAGGATGGGGATATTTGTGGAGCCTCCTCTCCCAGTGAGATGTTTAATTGTTCACCACCGTTCAAACTGGACTGCAGAACTGTTCCAGAAAAACAGTCCAATTAGTCCTTTCCTCTTCACACGCTCATACTGTTCTTTTTATTTCATTTTCTCACACTCTGAAATATTACCACACACAACTGAACAGACTATTTTTTAAAGTGATTATCTGTATCCCATTAGAAAATTACTATCAATACTGCTCTACCAACTTTCCATGCAATACTCTACCTCTATCTGATTTGCTTCTGCAGTTGTTAAATTATTTCCCCTCTGCCAGGCTGCATTATCCACTCAGTTGTTTATAATCTCCCATGACCAGCTTGTTTAGGGTTCTATGCCAAGCCTTCCTCGCCCATCCCGTGATGGCACCTCCCTGCTTCTGGTGTGTTTCCTTGTGCTGGAACACTAGGGGGGGAGCACTTCCTGTTCATGCTCAGTGCTAGCCTCAGGGCAGAATCTGCTTGAGGCTTTGGGGGTAGTTGCGGGAAAGCCAGTGAGAGACCTCTGGGGAAAGCACCCCCCCCCCACCCCAAGCATATTGGTTTCGGCCTGGGGACACAAGGCCAGGCAACATGAAGGGAGGGTGGGCTGTGATTGGGAGCAGTAGGGAAGGGATAAGGCGGGATATCAACATATGTCCCCCATATGTATACACACTCACACACACACACACACACACACACACACACACACACACGCATACACACACAAACGCACTGTAATTCTATTGTCAATATTTCCGATCAACTTGTTCTAACACATTACACAAGACCTCTGGAGTAGTTGGATCTGAACTTGGGCCTCCAGGCTCAAAGGAAGGAACATTACCTGTGCACCACATCAACTTTACAACCTTTTATAGCTATTTCCTGATCAATCAGTTCAGAGATGTTACCATGCACCTCTTGCATAGGTGAGATTTGAACCTCGACCTGCTGGCTCAAAGGACATTACCACTGAGCCACAACAGCTAGGCAGTCCTTTATCAGTGTCACTCATTATGGTACTCTGCACTTTCTGGCACTAACTATCTTATACAACACTTTATGTCTCCAAGTTCGCCACCTGGTAGGAGTAGATGATTCTGCCCACAGTGTGACAGGGACAGCTGTAGTACTAATACAAATAATTCGGCCTGGTACAGATGAATAATGCTGTGCAGTCTTGAACCAATTGCCAGTTCTTGTATCCACTTTACCAACCATTATTCGATTGTCGCTCTGTAAATCATGCTTTGGAGAAATATAATCAGGAAATTTCAGTCAACGAGTTCCAATGAACTCGGAGACTATAGTGAATTGATTGGAATTTCTTTCAGGTGATTAAATAAATTAAAATAAAGCTTTTTTTATTAATAAAATACCTTTTAAAAGGAGTTCATTATGTCTTGGAGGATTCAAAATAATGCCCTGAGAATTAGACCCTTTGAAAAAGGAGGAGTTTAACACAACATCTCGGGTTGTGTGAAAAGTTCACAGTTATTTCTCTAACTTGATATCATTTTAGAGCTTTAATCCAAAAACAAACCATTGTCTACCAGACTACTTACACACATTCTAAGGTGATTTAAGGAGGCAGCTTTATGAAATGAGATTTTATATAGTAATTCTGATAAGAAAGATTCCACTCCACCATCAGTCCCAGGAATATTTACACAGGTGCCAAAAAAATCACATTGAAGGAACAAAGGAATTAGTAGCAAGCCATAAGGCTGTAAAAAATAGAAACAAGAACAGGCTATTCAGCCCTCGAGCCTACTCACCATTCAATATGGTCATGGCTGATCTGACATTTCTCATGTCCACTTTCCTGCCATTTCCCCATAACCCTTGATTTCCTGACTGATCAAGAATCTATCACAGCCTTAAATATACACAAGGACTCTGACCCCATAGCTCTCTGCGGTAAGGAGTTCCGAAGACTCTCAAACATCTGAGAGAGGAAATACATAAGGACATAAGCACTGACACCAGGAGTAGGCCATCCGGACCCTCGAGCCTGCCACGCCATTTAATAAGATCATGGCTGACCTTTTTGAGATTCAGCTCCAATTACCCGCTCACTCACCATCACACTTAATTCCTTTACTGTTCAAAAATTTATCTAGCCTTGCCTTAAACACATTCAGCGAGGTAGCTTCAACTGTTTCACTGGGCAGGGAATTCCACAGATTCATAGCCCTTTAAGTGAAGAAGTTCCTCCTGACCTCAGTCCTACATCTGCTTCCCTTTATTTTGAGGTGTTGCCCTCTAGTCCTAGTTTCACCTGCTGGCCTCCACCTTATCTATTCCCTTCATAATCTTCTCTGTTTCTATAAGATCTCCCTCATTCTTCTGAATTCCAATGAGTATAATCTCAGTCTACTCAGTGTCTCTTCATAATCCAACGCTCGCAACTCTGGAATCAACCGAGTGAATCTCCTCTACACCCCCTCCAGTGCTAGTATATCCCTTCTCAAGTAAGGAGACCAAAACTGCACACAGTACTCCAGGTGTGGCCTCACCAGGACCCTATACAGCTGCAGCATAACCTCCCTGTTTTAAAACTCCATCCCTCGTGCAATGGCAGACAAAATTCCATTTGCCTTTTTAATTACCTGCTGTACCTGCAATCCTACTTTTAGCGATTCATGCAGAAAGACACCCGAGTCCCTCTGCACAGCAGCATGCTGCAATTTTTTGCCATTTAAAACATAGTCCATTTTGCTGTTACTCCTACTGAAATGGATGACTTCACACTTATTAACATTGTACTCCATCTGCCAGACCTTTGACCGCTCACATAGACTATCTATATCCCTCTGCAGACTTTCAGTTTCTTCTGCACACTTTACTCTACCACTCACCTTAGTGTCATTTACAAATTTTGGCACACCACACTTAGTCCCCCACTCCAAATCATCTATGTGAATACATCCTTTTCTCTGTCTTAAGTTGGTACCTCTTAATTCTGAGACAATGCCCTCCGCTCACACACTCCCGTGCGGGGGATCATCCTCTCAGCATTTTCCCTGTCAAGCTCCTTAAGAATCCTGTATGTCTCAGTGGATCACTTCTCATTCTTCTAAACTCCAGTGAGTAGAGTCCAGTCTGTTTGTCCTTTGCTCATAAGGCAGTCTCTCCATTCTCAGGGATCACCTAGTGAACTTTCTCTGAACCACTCCAATGAAATAAAATCTTTCCTTAAATAAGCAGAGCTCATTCTGACCTTCCAGCTTCCACTGCCATTCAATAGGTCACCATTGATCTGACTGTGGTCTGAACTCTGTTTTTCTGCACAGACCAACCCCATCCCCCCCATATAACCTTTGACTCTCTTGTCCAAAAGAAATCTGTCTAACTCTGTCTTGAATAAATTTGATATCCCAGCTTCTGCTGCTTTCATGGACTATTGACCCTCTGAAGGCAATAAGAAAATCTCCTCATTTCTTACCTAAAAAGGAGACCTCGTATTTTAAAATTGTGTACCCTTGTTATGGACTCTCCCACAAGAGGAAGCTTTGACTGTCTGGGGTCGAGTCAGCCTACATAACTGTTCCTGCCATACAAACTGGCCACTGGCTGGACTTTGAGTTATTTATGCGTTTTAACACAACATTGTGCAGCCTAGCTGTGATGGGGAAGGATGCGAAGACCACAAGTGGTAAGCTGTGCATTTGATGCATTCTCCACACTCCAGCCTGATGCTGTCTGGTTGTTAATCTTCACCTTTTCAGTCTGATTGACAAGCTGCAAGTTTTCTGCAGCACTCTGTGAATTTCCTTTCAGATTTCAGAATTCCTCTCTCCCTGTTCTAAACTGAGAAGTCCATGGCTCTTTATAAGAAAAAAAAGGGAACACTGACAGTTAACTTGATTGAGACATTTACAATTGTGACAGGCTTTGACGAGATAAAAGCAGAGAAGATGCTTCCACTCATTGGGAAGAGGAAAACCAGGTGCCATTATTATATAAGATAGTCACTAATAAGTTCTCAAAGGACTTCAGGGGGATTTTCTTTGCCTATAATGTGGTTAGAATACAGAACTCGCTACTATAAGGAGTTGTATAGAATTGATTTAATAAAGGACTATTAGATAAACTCATGAATGATATTTTGACCAGGTTTGATGAAGAATGGAGGCTCATGTATAGTATAAACACTATAGATGAATTGGGCCAAATGGCCTGTTCTTGAGCTGTGAATACAACTTAAGATACATAGATGATAGTAAATTCCTGTAGAGTTGAAGGAGTTGGTCCATCACAGATCCGTTTTAATACAGCAAATATCAAACCATCCACAAAACTATTACACTGCCTCTGCAAACATTGTGAAAGCACAGGTCAGACCTTCAGCTAGACACAGAGTCACCGTATTGGATAAACGCTGCAGCCTTGCATACAAACCCATGACCACATGACAAACCTTGGTCATCTCATTGTATCTGGGAGCAATACTCATCAATTGTTGGCAAATGGTCAGAGTTCTGTTCCAGAACATCAGGTGGTGAAGGCTAGAACTGGAGCCCATCTTCACATTCCTCTTTCAGCATTTATTGACAGGAGACACGGATTTGTAAACACGGACCACTTAATCCAAACCCCCAAGTTTCACCAAGTGCTTAATAATTAGAACAGAAGCATATCCTCAGTTAGTGCCCGCTTTATTTCATATACTTTGATGGATTAATTCGCAATCAGGATGAAAAAGGTATTGAAGGTAAAATGTCCTTTATGATATTGCTGGAGACAGTAGTGGGCAGAATTTTACCAACACCCGAAGTACTGAGGAGGAGTCAGAAATGGGAGAGAGGGGAATGGTAGGAAGGGAAATTATGGGCAGATGTAGCAAAGGAAAAGCAGTAAGGAGAGAGGAAGGAGGGAAGTACTGTAAGAAATGGTTGGAGGACAGGCTTTGAGGGAGGAGGGATAGTGGAGTGAGAGAAGTAGAGAGGACTGAGGAGTGAAGAGATGGAGAAGGGAAGAGGTTGGGGAGGGTGGAGTGGGTTGGGTTGCAGGTGTGGAGGGGTGGAGAAAAGGTAAATGGGGAACATGGTTCTTTGGAGAGACCTGTGAAGCCAAAGGTATAATATGATAAGTGGTTTCTAGACAAGAGGATGGAAGTTTTCTTGTTCACATTGGCTCATCCTTTATGCATGTGTGTGTGCGTGTGTGTGTGTGTGTGTGTGTATATGTGTGAGTGTGTGTCTGTCTGTCTGTCTGTGTGCGCGCGTGTGCGTCTGTGTGTCAGTGTGTCTCTGTGTGTGTGCATGTGTGTGTGTCTGTATGTGTGTGTGTGTCTGTATGTGTGTGTGTGTCTGTCTGTGTGTGCGTGCATGTGTGCGCGTGTGTGTGTCCGTGTATGTGTGTGTGTGTACGTGTGTTTGTGCGTGCACGTGTGTGTGTGCGTGTGCGTGCGTGTGTGCGTGCGTGTTTGTGTATGTGTGTGTATGTGCGTGTGCGTGTGTGTGTGTGTGTGTGTGTTTGTGCGTGTGCACGTGCATGCGTGTGTGTGTGTGTGTGTGTGTGTGTGTGTGTGTGTGTGTGTGTTAGTGAAGCAGCATTGAAGCTGCAGCCCCTCTGAGTGATGCGAAGGAAAAGGGAAGTGGTTTCAGCATTCGGAATGACAGATTGGTGTGAAGCTGCTTCATAAAAATAGAAAGTTAACGACTTGCTGGAACTTCAGTAAAAGCTCTTTATGATCCAGCTTTGGAAACCATGCAGAGGAGAGCCACATTTTTATTTGCAACGTGCTAAACCAGGTATTTAATTAAAGAATGAAGCCACCAGGCTCACCGTTAAAAAGAGATGCACAAAATCAAAGCACCAAGAAATAAAAACAAACGTTCTGAAGAAATTCATTTAGTTACACAACCTCTGTGGAGGAGGTCAAAGTGCACGTCAGTGCAGCTCCTCCAATTACAAGGGAAGAGGCTGTGAGTGGAGATAGGAGGGAATCATCCCTGCGGAGTCCTCATGAGGGAGAGGGCAGGAAGATGTGTTTGTCAAGGCACCATGTTGAGGGGAAGGAAATCCTGAAGGACGGCCCTTTGAACATGGAGGTTTGAGGACGATGAGAGCCGTACAGCATTCTGGGAGGGAGGGGACGAGGTGAAGGCAATGATGGGGGAGATGGTTTGGGCACAGCTGAGGGAAGAGGATTCTCTGTTGAGGAGAAAGGAAAACATCGTAGAAGCGGCACCCGAGGAGTAAGCCCTGGACTGACAACAGTCTGAAAAGTGACCGCACCAGCAACAAAGGGAAGGACAGAGTGAACCTGGTGAACAGCAGGACAAATTCCTGAGGAGCGGGGTCAGTCAGAGCGAACCTGGGCGTGAACAGCAGCAGGATAAACCCCTAAGGAGTGGGGTCAGTCAGAGCAAACCTGGGAATGAACAGCAGGATAAACCCCTGAGGAGGGGGTCAGTCAGAGTGACCCTGCGAGTGAACAGCAGGATAAATCCCTGAGGAGTGGGGTCAGTCAGAGTGAACCTGGGAGTGAACAGCAGGATAAATCCCTGAGGAGACAGGTCAGTCAGAGTGAACCTGGGTGTGAACAGCAGCAGGATAAACCCCTGAGGAGTGGGGTCAGTCAGAGTGAACCTGGGGGTGAACAGCAGCAGGATAAACCCCCGAGGAGTGGGGTCAGTCAGAGTGAACCTGGGGGGTGAACAGCAGCAGGATAAACCCCCGAGGAGTGGGGTCATCAGAGTGAACCTGGGGGTGAACAGCAGCAGGATAAACCCCTGAGTGGGGTCAGTCAGAGTGAACCTGGGGGTGAACAGCAGCAGGATAAACCCCTGAGGAGTGGGGTCAGTCAGAGTGAACCTGGGGGTGAACAGCAGCAGGATAAACCCCTGAGGAGTGGGGTCAGTCAGAGTGAACCTGGGGGTGAACAGCAGCAGGATAAATCCCTGAGGAGTGGGGTCATCAGAGTGAACCTGGGGGTGAACAGCAGCAGGATAAATCCCTGAGGAGCGGAGTCAGTCAGAGTGAGCCTGGGGGTGAACAACAGGATAAATCCCTGAGGAGTGGGGTCAGTCAGAGTGAACCTGGGTGTGAACAGCAGCAGGATAAACCCCTAAGGAGTGGGGTCAGTCAGAGTGAACCTGGGGGTGAACAGCAGCAGGATAAACGCCTGCGTGGGGTCAGTCAGAGTGAACCTGGGGGTGAACAGCAGCAGGATAAACGCCTGAGTGGGGTCAGTCAGAGTGAACCTGGGGGTGAACAGCAGCAGGATAAATCCCTGAGGAGTGGGGTCAGTCAGAGTGAACCTGGGTGTGAACAGCAGCAGGATAAACCCCTGAGGAGTGGGGTCAGTCAGAGTGAACCTAGGGGTGAACAGCAGCAGGATAAACCCCTGAGGAGTGGGGTCAGTCAGAGTGAACCTAGGGGTGAACAGCAGCAGGATAAATCCCTGAGTGGGGTCAGTCAGAGTGAACCTGGGGGTGAACAGCAGCAGGATAAACCCCTGAGGAGTGGGGTCAGTCAGAGTGAACCTGGGGGTGAACAGCAGCAGGATAAACCCCCGAGGAGTGGGGTCATCAGAGTGAACCTGGGGGTGAACAGCAGCAGGATAAATCCCTGAGGAGTGGGTTCATCAGAGTGAACCTGGGTGTGAACAGCAGCAGGATAAATCCCTGAGGAGTGGGGTCAGTCAGAGTGAACCTGGGGGTGAACAGCAGCAGGATAAATCCCTGAGGAGCGGAGTCAATCAGAGTGAGCCTGGGGGTGAACAGCAGCAGTATAAATCCCTGAGGAGTGGGGTCAGTCAGAGTGAACCTGGGGGTGAACAGCAGCAGGATAAATCCCTGAGGAGCGGAGTCAATCAGAGTGAGCCTGGGGGTGAACAGCAGCAGTATAAATCCCTGAGGAGTGGGGTCATCAGAGTGAACCTGGGGGTGAACAGCAGCAGGATAAATCCCTGAGGAGTGGGTTCATCAGAGTGAACCTGGGTGTGAACAGCAGCAGGATACATCCCTGAGGAGTGGGGTCAGTCAGAGTGAACCTGGGGGTGAACAGCAGCAGGATAAATCCCTGAGGAGCGGAGTCAATCAGAGTGAGCCTGGGGGTGAACAGCAGCAGTATAAATCCCTGAGGAGTGGGGTCAGTCAGAGTGAACCTGGGGGTGAACAGCAGCAGGATAAATCCCTGAGGAGCGGAGTCAATCAGAGTGAGCCTGGGGGTGAACAACAGGACAAATCCCTGACCTGAATCCTTGTCTCCAGCGCACATAATGTCAAACTGAATTACAGTCCAGATGGGCAGTAAAGCAGCTGTGAGAGTCTACATGGCTTTCTCCTGCTCCTGCGTTCCTTCCAAATCTACTTCAAAGAAATGTTTCCCTCAGCCAGTTTGGTCTAAAACAAACATCTTGAAAATAGAATCACCATCAGTCAACTATTGTCATGACATTAACTTCTTGTTTATCTATTTTTATTTTGTTTATCTCTGAGGAACTTGGTCACATGGTCAGTTACTGAATGTGAGTTTTTTTTAACAAGAAATCATCTTTCAGAAAAACCTAGTTCTTAGAGAAACCACCTCCCAAACATAAAATAAAAGCTTCGTCTCCAAAATTGTGTGGCCCATCATACCAGTGTGAAACATCAGGCTAGATGTAGATTCTTTGAGCTTTGTTGCCTTGGCAACTTTTAATGAATGAGCTAATGATAGATGACACCACTTACTACGTCTCAAATTTTTTCCCTGAAACAATAAAATAATTCGGAGTTGCAGTAACTTTGCACAAAGCAAGCTCCCACAACTGACAACGAAAGATAACCAGACATAATTGTACTTTAACATCGGTTGTATAGACTGAGGGATAGATGGTGTAGAACCTGTGTGGTAGAGCTGAGGAACTGCAAATGTCAAAAAAGACATCGTTGGAATTATGTTTCAGAGATAGTAGGAACTGCCGATGCTGGAGAATCTGGGATAACAAGGTGTAGAGCTGGATAGTAAAGCAGCTGTGAGAGTCTACATGGCTTTCTCCTGCTCCTGCGTTCCTTCCAAATCTACTTCAAAGAAAGGCAAGCAGGAAGGCTGACGTTTCGGGCCTAGACCCTTCTTCAGAAATGTCAGCTTTCCTGCTCCTCTGATGCTGCTTGGCCTGCTGTGTTCATCCAGCTCTACACCTTGTTATCTTAGTCGGAATTATGTACAGGCTTCCAAACAGTAGCCAGGAGCTAGGGCGTAAGATACACCAGCAGATAGAAAGGGTGTGTAAGAAAGGCAAAGCCACAGTGATCATGGGGGATTTCAATGTGCAGGCAGACTGGGAAAATCATGTTTGTAGGGGATTGCAAGAAAAAGAATTTGTGGAATGTCTACAAGAAGGCTTTTTGGAGCAGCTCGTGGAGGACCCCACAAGGAAATAGACAATATTGGATTTAGATTGCGTAATGAGGCTGACTTGATAAGGGAGCTTAAGATAAAGGAACCCTTAGGAGACAGTGATCATAATATGATTGAATTTACTCTGCAATTTGAGAGGGAGAAGATAGAATCAAAGGTAACGGCATTATAGCTGAATAAAAGGCGACTACAGAGGTCTGAGGGAGGAACTGGGCAGAACTGACTGGGAGAGGAGCCTAGCAGGAAAGACATTGGAACTGCAATGGCAGGAGTTTCTGAGAGTAATTCGGAAGATGCAATGAAAATTCATCCTGAGGGAAAAGAAGCAGGATACAGGGAGGAAAAGGCAGCCATGACTAGGGAAGCCAGGGATGGCATTAAAAGCAAAAGAGAAAGCATATAATGTGGCGAAGGGAAATGGGAAACCAGAGGATTGGGAAGCTTACAAAGACCAACAGAGGGCAACAAAAAAAAGAAATAAGGAGGGAGAAGATTAAATATGAGGGTAAGCTAGCCAGTAATATAAAGGAGGACTGTGAAAGTTTCTTTAGATATATAAAGGGCAAAAGTAGGCAAAAGTAGATATTGGACCACTGGAAAATGACGCTGGAGGGATAGTAGTGGGGAACAAGGAAATGGCTGAGGAACTGAATAATTATTTTGCATCAGTCTTCAAGGTGGAAGACACGAGTAATATCCCAAAAATTCAAGAGAGTCAGGGGGCAGAGCAGGGTATGGTGGCCATCACCAAGGAGAAGTTGCAAGAAGAACTGACTGGCCTGTAGTTTGATAAATCACCAGGACCAGATGTTCCCCAGAGTTCTTTAGGCGATAACTGAAGAGATAGTGGAGGCATTAGTGGTGATCTTTCAGGAATCCTTAGCATCAGGGAAGGTCCCAGAGGACTAGAAAATTGCTAACGTGACACCACTGTTTAAAAAGAGAGCAAGGCAAAAGATGGAAAATTACAGGCCGATTAGCCGAACCTCGGCCATGGGTAAGATTTTGGAGTCCATTGTAAAGAATGAGATTTTTGAATACTTGGAAGTGTGTAGTAAAGTAGGGCAAAGTCAGCATGGTTTCGTCAAGGGGAGGTCATGCCTGACAAATCTGTTAAATTCATTGAGGAAGTAATGAGCAGGGTAGACCAAGGGGAGACAGTGGATGTTATCTACCAGGACTTCTATAAGACCTTTGACAAGGTGCCGCACAGGAGGCTGCTGAGTAAGATAAGGGCCCATGGTGTTAAAGACAAGGTGCTAGCATGGATAGGAGGTGGGCTGTCTGGCAGAAAGCAGGGAGTGGTGTTAAAAGGGTCTTTCTTGGGATGGGAGCTAGTGACAGTTGATGTTCCACAAGGGTCAGTTTTGGGACCACAACTTTTTACTTTATACGTTAATGATCTAGATGAAGGAACTGAGGGTGTACTGGCTAAGTTTGCATACAATTCAAAGATAGTAGAGCGACGGGTAGTACTGAGGAGGCAGGAAGGCTGAAGAAGGATTTGGACAACTTAGGGGAATGGGTAAAGATTTGGCAGATGGAGTACAACGTGGGAAAGTGTGAGGTCATGCACTTTGGTAGGGAGAATAGAGGTATGGTCTATTTTCTAAAAGCCGAGCCAATTCAGAAGTCTGAAGTACCAAGAGACTTGGGAGTTCAGGTCCAGGGTTCTCTCAAAGTAAACTTGCAGGTTGAGTCAGTAGTCAGGAAGGCAAATGCAACTTTGGCATTTGTTTTGAGAGGACTTGAATATAAAAACAGGGATATACTTCTGAGGCTCTGTAAGACTCTGGTCAGGCCATATTTCAAGTATTTGTGCAAAGTTTTGGACCCGATATCTCAGGAGGGATGTACTGGCCCTAGAGCAGGTTCAGAAGAGGTTCCCAAGAATGGTTTCAGGAATGAAATGCTTAACATATGAGAAATGTTTGAGGATTCTGCATCTAAATTCAGTGGAGTTTAGAAGCTTGAGGGGGGATCTAATTGAAACTTACAGAATTCTGAATGGCCTGGACAGAGTGGATGTTGGGGAGATGTTCCGTTGGTAGGATAGTCTAAGACCCGAGGGCACAGCCTTAGAGTAAAGGGAAGACTTTTTAAAACCGAGATAAGGAGAAACTTCTTCAGCCAGAGAGTGGATAATCTATGGAATTCATTGCCACAGAAGGCTGTGGAAGCCAGGTCATTGAGTACATTTAAGGCTGAAATAGATAGGTTCTTGATTGTTAAGGGGATCAAAGACTATGGGGAGAAAGCAGGAGAATCGTATTGAGAAACTTATCAGCCATGATTGAATGGCAGAGCAGATTCGATGGGCTGAATGGTCTAATATCTGCTCCTGTGTCTTATGGTCTTATGTTGACCAGGACTTGGGAAGCTTCCATGCTCCAATTTCAAATGCAAGTCCTCCTGAGATGGAAGCATTGTTTACATTTTAATTATAACCAAAAACGATTCAAACGCAGCACTTCTGACAGTACAGCCCTTGCTCAGTGCTTCCCTGGGTTTGTCAGCCTAGCTAATGTGATGAAGATCTTGAACCTTTAACCTTCTGACTCATAAAGTCATAGAAACATACAGCATGGAAACAGACCCTTCGGCCCAACAAGTCCATGCTGACCATAATCCCAAACTAAACTAGTCCCACCTGCATGTGCTTGGCCCATATCCCTCCAAACATTTCTTATTCATCGACTTATCCAAAGCTCTTTTAAATGTTGTAACTGTACCTGTGTCCACCACTTCTTCTGGAAGTTTATTTCATACATGAACCACTCTCTGTGTTAAATAAAAAAATGTCGCTAATGTCTTCTTTAAACTCCCTCTCCCCACCTTAAAAATAAGCTTTTGTGCTCCTCTGATGCTGCTCGGCCTGCTGTGTTCATCCAGCTCCGCACCTTGTTACCTTGGATTCTCCAGCATCTGCAGTTCCCTTTATCTCTTAAAAATATGCCCTCTACTTTGAAATCCCCCACCCTGAGGGAAAAGACATCTGCCATTCACCTTATCTATACCCCTCATGATTTTATAGACACAGAGGCAAGTGGCCAGAATTGCCAATATTTTAACCTCAATATCCAACCTTTTCCCCATATTTCCCACCTTCCCATCGAAACATCTGAATATCATTCCAACACTTTATCAATCCAGCTTCAGTCATTCCTTGACTGTTGTGTATCAATCACCGTGTAATTATGAACTGAAACCCTTATAAATCTGATTAATTTTGGGGCCTGAAACATTTCTTTAGTAGGCCATTAGACACAGACTGATTTAATGTTACATCAGTTCCTTTTCCAGATCAGGTAGCAGTTCAAAAGCTCGTGGTACATCACATCAAAACAGAACAATTGCTTCTGGGGTAACAAAGTGTGGAGCTGGATGAACACAGCAGGCCAAGCAGCATCTCAGGAGCACAAAAGCTGATGTTTCGGGCCTAGACCCTTCATCAGCGGGTCTGATGAAGGGTCTAGGCCCGAAACATCAGCTTTTGTGCTCCTGAGATGCTGCTTGGCCTGCTGTGTTTATCCAGCTCCACACTTTGTTATCTTGGATTCCCCGGCAGTTCCTATTATCACTGATACAGTTGCTTCTGGGTTTTGCTTTATAGGAACAGGCAGACAGAGCTGTAGCCTGTGATCTTGGCTAACCATATCTGCCTATTTGAGGTTTTTAATCTATTATGTCATTTATGTCACAAGTCTTTGCCTCAAATGTCAGTGTGCCCTATTGTGTCGCACTTGAAGGGATTGACAGCTGTTCTGGCTCTTTGCCAAGGGATGTCATATCTCTCACTTTGCTTGCACTGCCTGTGAGAAGGACACTGATCCTGGGAGTTTGACAGTGAGTGTGCAAGTGAGGGAGCTGGCCAGCAGAGATCAAGACAAGTTGTGAGTTCCTAAACCGTCCACCTATTACAGTATCAAGATCCCCTCCTCCCTAACCTTTTCCATCTTGAAGCCCGGTCCCTACACTCTCCTACTTACCAGCACTAGCCCCCAGCCACAGAAATCCGCTCTCGCGTACCCCAGTAACTTTGTACCGTCCATGTCCACATTGTCCTATGCTTGAGCAATTCCTCATTGTATCTCACTGAAGATGGTCACCCTACAACATGAGGTGGGGATAGTTTAAATTTTCAGGTGCCATCTCATATTCCCATACTGGCTTCTGAAATACCTGGCAGCTATGGATAGGAGCGTAGAATGAGCTGCCCATCTGCTTGAACTTATTTTGCCAAGCTTTCATCAACATGTATCTTAGTTTCAGCTATTGCATTTGGCTCTGTAACCTTCAACAGCCAAAACTGCTAAGAGTTTAGCAACAGAGATAACAAGGTGTGGAGCAGGAAAGCTGACGTTTCGGCCCGAGAACCTTCTTTTTTCTGAAGAAGGGTCTAGGCCTGAATCATCAGCTTTCCTGCTCCTCTGATGCTGCTTGGCCTGCTGTGTTCATCCAGCTCTACACCTTATTATCTCAGATTCTCCAGCATCTGCAGTTCCTACTATCTCTGAAAAGAGTTTAGCAATCTCTGTTTTGAATTTTTTAATTGATCCCTCTTCCTGGAAGCGTGAAGAGTTCTCTACACCTTGTTATCACTACATTTCTGTTATCTGTCTGTGTGAAGGAGCCTGGCCTCGTAACACATACAAAGAGCACAGCTCTAATTTTAACAGTATACTCTTTACTCTGGGCTCACCTCTGGAATGGGTGGGATTTGACCCCAGGCCACCTGGCTTATTGGTGCGTCACTACCACTATGTCACACAAACCCTTTGTTTCAAAGGTGTTTGATCAGATAGATGCCAATCTATTCTTGGCAACCCATCTTCCTAATTTAATTTTACCTCATAACCTGTTCAGAGATGTTCACAGATACCTCTACAGCAAGCAGGACTTGAACCTGGGTCTCTTGGTCCAGATGTAAGAACACTACCACTGTTTCACAAGAGGGCCATCTTCATAATTTAGCCATTTTAATCCCAATTGTAACCAGTTGTCTGTTGCAGCTTTGAAGATTGCTTATTTTCCAATAAAACCTGTTCACTAAGTAGACAAAGGGACCTTAATGGGCATAATTTAGTGTTCTTCTCGGATTTGAATATAGCTATTTGTAGGCATGGCAACAACTGATTGTTTAATTATATTCCACTCTTTGGAGGCTAGGAAATAAATATACGAAGAAGAAAATAAAATCAAAGCAAATACCTAGCGGCTGAGGAGCAAATCTGTGCGATAAGATACAACTATCAGTGAGAAAGTCATGGTAAATAACTTGACATTTCATAGGAACAAGCCATTCAAACAATCAAGCACACTTAGGCTTTCAATCCCAGTGATCAGCACATTTCATCGATTTACTAGGGCACAGTGGTAGTGTCCTTACCTCTGAGCCAGGAGGCCTGCGTTCATGTCTTGCCTGCTCCAGAGGTGTGTAATAGCATCTCTGAAGAGGTTGATTGAAAAATACCTAACCTGAGCAACACCTACAGAGATGTCCTGCAGCTGTGATATCTGAGCTGAGGATGAACAGAGGCAGTGACAGAGTCGAGCTCTGGTACGGTGGGAGAAGTAACTCGTTTTAGTGATGGTATGAATGTTAGATAGCTTGCATGGAATGTAGATGCAAAAATTCCCAATGCACCATTCCCTCTGGAACAGAAATATAGCATTGGCACCATGTAGCACATTGTAATTTTTATACCCTAGCTATGCTCCACTGCTTTGGGTAAATCTTCACCCTCAGTTTGGCTACTTATTAAGAAATCTCACTGGCAGTCAAATACTGAAACAATGATTTAAACTTAATTGCATGTAACAACCAAAATAAGACCCTTCAAGTAAGCAAGTTAAACTTCACATTCCGACTTGGATATTACCTGATTAATGGTGGAACTTGGCTATGATCTCACTAACAAAGTCTTTAGCTGGAAGTGTCAGGGGTTCAACCCTTGTATTGTGTCATTCTTCAAAGTTCTGCTAAAGAGGCCGATCCTGTGTTTGTTCTTACACAGATTTTTGTCCTTCTGGTCTATGTGTGATATTATTGATGACTTTTTTAAAAAGTCCTTTCATCCAAATTACTGCAAGTCTGTAGTTTTCCTTCTTAGCTGCATTTGCTTGTTACATTTGACATTGACTGACTTTTCAAAGACACTGCTTTCCTGTGATTAACTCCTTAAATTCTTCTGCATGGCAATCCTTTGAGGCAATAAAACAACCAATTTATCAAGCAGGTGCCAACAGAGTTTTGTCCTTATAGTTCAACTCCCTGGCATGGCTAATTGCTTTCAATTCCTGTGTAAATTTGTCCCTGTCTTTAATAGTTTATTCCAGACAGAGTCATTGCTTTTGCTTTTCGTGTGTAACAGTTTGGCTATCGTTGATTCACTCAACCCATGAAGTTAGAAGTGACACAACACCAGGTTATAGTCCAATACAGCCTAATTGATATCACAAGCTTTTGGAGCTCTGCTCCTTCATCAGGTAAAGGCACATCACCAGACGAAGGACCAGTGCTGCAAAAGCTTGTGATTTCAAATAAACTTGTTGGAATATAACCTGGCATTGTGTCACTTCTAACTTTATGGATTGAATAAATGAACGAATCAACAAAAGATGAACTTCTAACTTTGTCCACCTTAGTCGAACATCAGCATTTCCACATCGTTCAATCCATGAACAGTTATTAAACTTCTGAGTCTATACTATCATACCACATAGTGCAAAACTAATATTCCCATCATGATAATGTTATAAATGATGCTGTTGTGTCATACAAAAGCATGAATTTAAGCTTTGCATCAGTTCAATAAAAACCTAGACTATGTAAACTACTTACAACTGACCAATGGGATGTTTCATTCGGATTCTACACAGCCTGATCTTTCACACATACCAGGGAACTGCCCATTTCCACATTATCCAGTGCAGCCTCTGAGAATAGTAGATAATCTCTCTTCGCAGTCAACCAACAAACATAATGCATTTATTTATGAGACGGGAGACTGTCAAATGAAAACTTAATTGTGATAAATGACGTTTTAGTGAGATGAATGATCATCATCAAACTCAGCGAGGTTACGCTGCTCTTGTAGTTTTGTGTATCACACTACATCAATACCAAGTGGGGAACTCATAATCACGGGTCAATCTTATAAAAGAAATTACAGCAGAAATCAATCTGCTTAATCTACAAGAAGGCAACATGCTAGCTCTAGGCTTCCCTTCACATTGAGCACCTCGCTGACTCCAGAACTGGACATGAAAACACGATAAAAACTAATTCTATCAAAACCTGCTCAGTCATTGTTGATTTCTGAAGATGTCCCCTCACAGGGATGCAGATTGCCATGAGTTTCAGAAATCGAATTGCAGCCAGAGGAAGTTTTCCCAGGATTTTCCCTGGATCGATGATGAAGACCAGGACAATGTTTTCCACTTTCAGTTAACACGCTTTATGTCTCTGTGTTTAATAGATACCCCTTGTCATTTATTAAGGTCTACACATGACTGAATCGTAGAATTGGCCTGTGGTATTTTTTTCAAACATGCAGGGAAGTAATGGTGATGTGACCATATAGGAGGCTGATTTGATTCAAATTATGAGCACAAGAGAACAGGACTTCAGAATGAATAGATCTGAAGAAGTAATTTACTCCCCCTCTCACAACAACAACAATCTTGCATTTATTTAGCAATTTAATGGAATAAGCCATTCACAAGATGCATCACAGGATTGTTATCAAATAAATTTTATCGTTGAGTAGGATGTGATAATAGTGCAGGGGCATTGTTACAGGCCCTAGTAATACAGGGTAATGATCTTGGGGCATGTTTTCAAATCCCACCATGGCAGCCAGTGGAATTTCAATTAAGAAAAATCTGGAATTTTACAATAATCACAGTAATGGCTAGTTGTAAAAGCCCATCTAGTACACCAATGTCTTTCTGGGAAGGAATCCACTATCCCTATCTAATCTGGCCTAAGTGTGACCCAGATCCACAACAGTATGGTTGATGCTGAAATGACCTAGCAAGCCACTCAGGTATTATGTCCAGACACCGAGTGAGATTCCCCAATTCTTGACAGATCCATTCTGGATTCCCCAAAACTGATACAGTTCCAGGAAAGGAGGGGTGAACTGCTTCCCCTTCTTTATTCACCTGCCCACACCAGCTGGCTAATTTGGAAGGATCCCTTCCCTTGTACCTTTCTCCCAGGATCAAATGAATTTGTTTTAAAAGGAGCCAATTTAACAAGGATGTACTGAATTTAAAAAAAGTGAGTTTAGTAATTATGAGATGTGAGAGGAATATATCAAGCAATGTAGAAAGAATCCAAAAGAATAAAAATGTTAAAAGGAAAGAAAATACAAATTAGTCTTTGAATTGTTTGCAATGTGTAGATTGTTGGCTGTTGTCGCCATGATAGTGGAAGCTACCAATCGCATTGACACTGGAAACTGTACAGACGATTTTTGAAATTTTTTGGCTTTGACGGCTGATTTTAAGTTCCTTTATCCTGACTCCTTGGTTTGCAGCACGCAGGATAAGACAATCTCCCTTTTGCTGTCCTGTTGGTTAGTAGATTTCTAGCACTCAGAGTAAGAGACAATATTTACCTACAACACAAAAGTGAGGAAGAGCCAGTTCTTCAACTGTAACCTTCACAGTGTGCTAACACGCAAAGCCAGGCAGGAATATAAAGGAACATTCTGGGGGGCAATGGCCTAGTGGTATTATCACTGGACTGTTAATCCAGAGACCCAGATGACATTCAGGGGACATGTGTTCAAATCCTGCTATGGCAGATGGTGGAATTTGAAGTTGATAAATATCTGGAATCAAGGGTCTAATCATGATTCATTGTCAATTGTTGGAGAAAAACCCATCTGATTCACTAATGTCCTTTAGGGAAGGAAACTGTTTTCCTTATCTGATCTGGCCTAAATGTGACTTCAGATTCACAGCAATGTGGTTGACTCTTAACTGTCCTCTGGGCAATTAGGGATGGGCAATAAATGCTACCTGGCCAGCGATGTCCTTGTCCTGTGAATGAATAAAAAAATTCAGCCTATGAGTTCACTCCAGTTGAATTGAAGCTGTTTTTTAAAAAATCATTTCCTTGCGTTTTCTTCAAAGGGAAAAACATAAAATGCATCAGCAGTATGGAAAATAATCTATAGTGTTGGCTGGCTGTTGAGCATAGGATCATTGGCCTCTTATTATTGTTGTCACAAGAGAATGCAGTCCAGTCTGCTTGTAGTTTCTTTGACACCTTTAGATGTTATATCCTATCAGTTTGATGTAGCTTATTTTACTCAAATTGTCCTCTTTTAAAACATAGTTTGGATTTAAGGGAGAAAATTCCTGCAGAATTTTGGGATTCTTGACACATTACTGCAGGATCAGGCAGATTCTTCGCTTGCGAAGATCAGTTGGGAAGAGATTCGTCAGCGATTTCGTTGGCACAACCGTTGGTGGCCGTAGAGTCCTATCCTGGACCGGCAGAGTCTGGGGCAGTGCGGGCAGGGGAATGCTCCGGACAGCGGGGCTTGAGATGAGGGGTCCTTCCTGCATTTCCGTCTGTCCTCTGCAGCTGCTCTCCTCGAGCATTCGAACTGCTCTGTCGCCATTGTAGTTTTCTTCTGCCATGCGTCCCTGGCAGAGGCCAGCTTTTGCCATTCCGTTGAGGCAATGCTGGCCTGAGACAGCTGTTGCTTCAGTTGGTCCTTGTAGCACTTGTGTGGGGCACCGCGGTTTCTTTCGTCATCGCAGAGTTCCCCGAAAAACACTGTGTTGGGTATTCTGGAGTTGTCCATCGCGATACGTGACCCGACCATCGAAGTTGCTTCAGGAGAAGGGTCGCTTTGATGCTGGGGAGCAGGGCCTTTTCCAGCACTTTGTTGTTAGAGACGTGGTCCTGCCAGGTGACGCCCAATATAGAGCGCAGGCAACGTTGGTGGAATCGTTCCAGCAGCCGCATCTGTTTCCGATACAGAGCCCAGGCCTCGGAGCCGTAGAGCAGTGTGGTGATGACCGCGGCCTTGTAAACCTGGATTTTCGTCAACATGCTTATCGAGTGGTTGCCCCATACACGCTTCCGCAGTCGCCCAAAGGTGCTACTTGCTTTCGCAAGGCGATTGCCGACGTCTCCTGTGACTGTAGCATCGTTGGAGATTATGCTTCCCAGGTACGTGAAACATTCGACCGTGTTGAGGGGGTGGCCGTCGATCGAGATTTGATGTGGGTTGTATGCGCTGCATGGTGGCTTCTGGTACAGGATCTCCGTCTTCTTCAGACTGATCATTAGCCCGAAAGCCTTTGCAGCTTCAGAGAAGCGCGTCACTGCGGTCTGTAGCGCATCTTCTGTGTGTGAGAGTAGGGCGCAGTCGAACGCATACAGCAGCTCCTTGATGGGCTCCCGTGTTGTCTTTGTGCGAGCGAGGAAGCAGCGCAGATTGAAGATATTGCAGTCCGGGCGGAAGTGAATGTAGATGCTGTTCGTGACGCCCTCCTTCACTTCCTGCAGCACCATGTTGAAGAAGATGGCGAAGAGCGTTGGTGCCAAGACGCAGCCCTGCTTCACGCCATTGCTGATGGAGAACGGGTGAGATAGGTCACCGTTGTATTTCGCCTTGCCGCTCTGACCTTCATGAAGTTGCTGTAGGCTGGTTAAGAACTTAGAAGGGCGTCCGAGCTTCCCCAGGATTTTCCATGGACCGTCGCGGCTGACAGTATCGAAGGCTTTGGTGAGGTCAATGAATGCTGCGTACAGTCCAACGTTCTGCTCACGGCATTTCTCCTGAAGTTGGCATAGTGCGAAGATCATGTCGGATATGCCTCTGTTTGCTCTAAAACCACATTGACTTTCTGTCAGGTTGTCCTCCGCAATGGTGGGTATCAGTCTGTCCAAGAGGGTTCTGGAGAGAATCTTCCCAGCTGTAGACAGCAGAGTGACACCTCTGTAGTTCAAACCGTCCAATTTCTCACCCTTGTTCTTATACAAAGACAAACTCTTCGTCCTAGGCGAATTCAATGCGAGGGTGGGCAACGACTCAGAGGCATGGCCCGGAGTCCTGGGTCGACATGGCATTGGAAGCTGTAACGACAATGGGAGGCTGCTTCTGGAGCTCTACACAGAACTCGGACTGGTGGTAACAAACACTAGTTCCAAAAGAAAGCAAGATTCAAGACGACTTGGAAGCATCCTCGATCCAAACATTGGCACCTCCTAGGCTATGTCCTAGTGCGCCAAAGGGATAGATCGGATGTCCTACAGACCAG
Source organism: Stegostoma tigrinum (assembly GCF_030684315.1). NCBI lineage: Eukaryota > Metazoa > Chordata > Chondrichthyes > Orectolobiformes > Stegostomatidae > Stegostoma > Stegostoma tigrinum. The sequence continues at coordinate 9,736,242 of NC_081372.1, forward strand.
GGCTATGCCGAGTGCAGACTGCTACACGGACCTTAGGCAGGTATGGACGAAAGTCAGACTAGTAGTCAAGCCAGTGACAAAGAAGAGGGGACCATGTTCCAAGAAAATCCACGTAAGCAAGCTCTGCAATCTTCGTGACAAATTCCAGTCCAAGCTAGAGGAGAGACTGAAATCAAAGGACTCATCGGTCACAGACGAAACACAGGAAAGTCATGGGATCACCTGAAGTCTGCAATGCCAGATACAGCTGTTCAGGTGGCTGGATACTCTTCTAGGAGGAACAGAGACTGGTTTGATGTAAATGACACTGAGATACAGACTGTCCTCCAGAAGAAACGCTTTGCCCGTCAGACCTTGCTCTCCAGATCTGATGACAAAACAGCTAAAGCAGAATACAGAGCTGCATGCAGTACCCTGCAAGCCAACCTCAGAACGATGCAAAACGCCTCGTGGTCAAAACTGGCAGAACAAACACAGCAGTATGCAGACACTGGCAACACCAGAGCTTTTTATGAGTCTCTGCGCATGATGTATGGACCGACCTGCCAACTTCAGGCCCCTTTGCGCGCTGCTGATGGTGCCAGTTTGCTTACTGGCAAAGAAGCCATTATGGAGCGATGGACAAAACACTACGAGAATCTCTTCGCGGACAATCGCCAAGTACAAACAGCGTCCATTGAGAAATACTGCAGGATAAGCCAATAGGAAATGGTAATAAAGGGTTGCCAGTTACATCAAAGTCCCATGAAAGAATAAAAAAGACAACTGAGCCACAAAAGAGACATCCAGATGACGACCAAAAGCTAAGTCAAAGATGTAGGTTTTGAGGAGTCACTTAAAGGCAGTGAAAGAACTGGAGAGGGTCCAAGAGGAAACTTCAGAACCGAGGGCCAGCTGATGGTACAATTGTTGTTGGTGGAAAGAAGTATTAATCAGTACCTTAAATCTGTACAGCCCTAACTTGCACCTCTTCATGTACATCCATCGCTCATGGATCTACATCATTACCCATTATGGGTGTTGCTTCAATTTTAGAACTCTCATCCACGTTTCACATCATCCTCTCAGCCCTCCCTCTCTCTGTAATCTCCTGAAGTTGCACGACCTTCTTTGATGTCTGCACTCATGCAAATCTCTCCATTCACTGATTTTAATTTTTCCATCCTTCGTTCTTTAAGCCAAACGGGCCCTAAGTTCTGCAATGACCCCCCACCCCGTTCCCTACTGCTGCCAACCTTGTCCTTCACCCACACAAGAACATATGGACCTTGAACTCTAGGGGCCGAATCAGGGACTAAACATTTAAGAAAGACGTCAGGATGAATTTCTTCTCTCAGCGGGTTATAAATATGCGTTATACTTTCCTGCAGAGGGCTGTTGAGGCTGGCACATTAAGTATATTCAGCGCTGAGACACACAGGTTTGTAATCAGGAAGAGAATCCAGGGCTATTGGCAAAAGTAGATCCACCTCGGGAGCCTACAGCCCAATGGCCTAAATGTGTGGATTTTACCTGTTTCAAAATCTCCCCACCCCAGCCTCATCCCATGACCATCCCTCCCTCTCACCCCTACTTCCTTGACCTGACACAACCTGTCCATCTATTGTCACACATATCCGCTCTTCCCACCTCACTGACCAATCCCCACCACTGTCTACCTGCACTCACCTATCACCATCCCACCCACCTTCCCCGGCCCCACCCCTCCTCTCTCAATTTATTTTTGAGCACCCTTCCCCCTCCTCCATTTCTGAAAAAGGGTTCCAAACCGAAACGTCAACTTTCCTGCTCCTCTGACGTTGTCCGGCCTGCTGCGTTCCTCCAGATCAACACTGTTCTTATCATCACTGAGGATTATCCACGATCTCATTCAATGGTGGGGCAGACTGGATGGGCTGAGTGGCCTATTTCTGTTCCTGTTTCTTACAGTCTTACAGCCAGTGCACACTTCCAAGAGCAAAATAGAATGCGACTCCCTTGAGCTTATTAGATCATTTGTCTTTCAAACGCTGTTTGGGCAAGTTTTACAAGTTTCAATTTTCAGATCTGTGGAAGAGGCTGGTATCCCTTTAAGGCTGTTGGACTTCTTCAGCTACCACCCCTCCCCCACCACTTTTCTATTGAACATGCTTCCACCATCCTTTCATCAGTCTGATCCAGACCATCGCACAGCAAAACATTCTCCCCCTCTCCCTTTATGGTTCCTTAGCCAACAATCTTAAATCCGAACACCTACTCACCCATCTGCCTGCAGAAATGCTTTCTCCCCAACCACTCTATCCAAAATACAGATTATTTTGAATATTTATATTAAACCTCTTAACTTTTGAAGAAAAGAGAAAACAACAGTATCAACAATTTGAGACAACACGATGTGGAGCTGGACGAACACAGCAGGCCAAGCAGCACCAGTGGAGCAGGAAAGCTGATGCTTTGGGTCAACAATATGTTTTAATGTAGCGCCCTTTCATGTAGTAAAGTGCCCCAAAGTGCTTCGTGGGCAGATACCAAACACAGTCCGACACCAAGAGATAGTAAGAACTGCTGATGCTGGAGTCAGCGTGGCCCTTTTCCTGAAGAAGGGTCCCGACCCAAAACGTCAGCTTTCCTGCTCCTCTGATGCTGCCTGGCCTGCTGTGTTCATCCAACTCTACACTGTGTTATTACAATTCAACACCAAATCATATTAAGAATTGAAATGAGGAGCTGGTAAGTGAAATAGGTTGGAGAATTGTACAAGAGGAGAGAGAGAGGTTGGAATGTGTAGAGTTTTAGGGGAGGAATTTCTGAACTGAGGGCGATAGGCAGTTGAAGTCATATCCAGCATTAAAACACAATAATATTGAAGGGATATCAGCCTGTCCTGAAAACTGAAATGTGTAAAACTTACTTGAGCTCAACAAAAAACTACGTTCTATTTTGCTCTTGGAAGTATATGATGCCTGTCACACTGTGAGGCACAGGAGCGGAATTAGGCCATTCAGCCCATCGAGTCTGCCCTGCCATTCAAGGAGATCATGGCTGATCTGGTCATCCACAATGGCGAAGAGATGAAAGTTGAGGATTCTCGCCTGGGAGTGTTCCAGACCTGGAGTAGGCAACAGAGTGAGGAAGCTGCAAGGAGAGGGAGGGGTTTGAAAAATATGGGCGAGAATTTTATAATGGAGGCGTTGCTGGACCAGGCACCCAGTTGAGTGCGGATTTGAAGGACGAATGGGACTTAGTGAAAGTAAAGATGTAAAATTCTTTGGTGTAAAATGTGGGGCCCAGAGCCTGGCACAATATGAGGCGTGCGAGAGGCATGCGAGAGATTGTAAAAGTGCTGCTGAGTGAGAGGAAGACAGGCTTTACAATTCCAATGAAAATACCAGAATAGAAGCTTGGCTGAGTCCTCGACTAATCAGTCACAGAGGTGCCGAAGGAAAGTATCTCTTTCCTCAGAAAATCTCCGAGCAGTGATCTGTCTCATGATTGAAAGGTTTAATTTACAGGAGCTACCGACACAGCATTATAATTAAACAGTTAGTGCTCAGATGCATATTTGTCAAATTTAGCGCATTCGTCCCACAAATCTGGAGGGTTTGATAAATGAGCTACGGGTGCTTTACTCTTTGACTCTCTTCCATCTCCCCCAACTCTATTTTTATCTATTTCAGATGAGCAGCAGGCAATGAAATCAAGTTAATTATGTTTTATCATCAGGAAGGGAGTCGATGAGTGAGATTTGGGACTTTTTTTTAGCTTATTTGTTTCAATAATGATGCTGGGGCTGGGGGGAAGCGATGAATTACTGCCTGGAAGTAGTTACAATTGTACATGGGTTACTGGTTCCCACCTGAGCGATCACTCACAGCAACATTCAATGCTGTAACACGGCCCGCCCCCATTGTTATTAAAAAAGGACATCATCTTTGAATCAGTCCTCAACTGCAGGTTGTCCTCCCTGAGTCCCACCTCAGCACTAGATTCCGACTAGGTGCCTTCTGAGCCTGAGGATTGGGCTTGATCCACGACTGAATCTTGAAATTACTTGTGTTGGGATAGCAGATATGTTACTGGATTAGGGGACACAGATTCCAATCCCACCACCAAGCTGATGGTGGCATTTAAACATGACATATAAATCTGGAACATCTAGGCAGTGACAGTAATGGTCACCACAGCAGTTGGAAAAGCCCTTCAGATTCCCTCATGTCCTTCAAGGAAGGAAATCTGCCGCCCTTACCTGGCCTGGCCTACATGTGACTCCAGACCGACAGCAATGTGCTTGACTCTTAACTGCCCTCTGAAATGACCACTTAGTTCAAGGGCAGTTGGGGATGGACCATAAATGCTAGCCCAGCCAGCGATACTTGCATCCCATCAAAGAATAAAGAAAAAAAATTCCTTGCTTCAATGCTAATTTGTTAACTGCTTTAACTGAAATGAACTGCAATTAATTGATTTAACAGTGATTAACTGAGTTAACTGATTGCAGCAGAAGCTCGTAATTCTGCAGAAAGTTTCAAGACTGAAAAAAAAAGGTTTGAGTTCCCAAATCCTGTCAGCTTGCTTCGATAACTCATCTCCTGCCCAGTCACCATTGGCCACCCAATTTGTCTATTCGCAGGGATAGCAAGGGCTGCTGATGCTGGAGTCAGCGACAACACAGTGTGGAGCTGAAGGAACACAGCAGGCCGGGCAGCATCAAGGGAGCAGGAAAGTTGACATTTCGGGTCGAGACCCTTCATCAGAAGCCGAAAGGCCAACTCTCCTCTCTTCGAATGCTTCCTGGCCTGCTGTGTTCCTCCAGCTCCACACTGTGATGCCTATTCACAGCTTCCTATTGTATCCAGCCAATCAAAAATTTAACTGACTCTGTGCGACATGAGTGGATGACTCTTGATTATCAAACAGCCCTTTCCACTCCATATCCAACAATTACGTAAGTAATATGTAAAGAAGCATAACCAAAGAGGGTCCTTATGACGTACAAGTGGTAGCCCCTACTGTTGAGCCAGCAGACTGGAGTTCACTTCCCACGCTGCTTCAAAACCATGTAATAACATCTCCAAACAGGTTGATTAAGACAAGATCTAGATGTGTCCAAAGACAACAGGTAAAGAAACATTTTGCTCGTAAAAAAAACATGATTTTTCTTGCTGTTTTCTCATTGCAGTGCCCCAGAGGTTAATCTTCAACTCCTCCAGTCTCCAGGGCATCCTGGAGGTTTAGTCATCGAGGCAGGGAAGAGAGGTATCAGATAAGATACCACTTCCTAATTCTGTGCTGAATCCTGCTGATAAAGAGGGAGAAGGTGGCACAATTTACCTGCTGAGACTTGCATGAAATTTGTTCCTGGCTGGGTCAACAATTGCTGCCCGATCTTACTGGCGCACGGGGGGTGCAGTTTAAAATCAGCCGCATTGCCGTGGGTTTGCAGTCAGATGTAGGCCAGACTTGGTAAGGGCAGCAATTTCCTTCCCTAAAGGACATTGGTGAACCAGGTGGGTTTTTACAACATTTGTCAGTAATTATCATGATCACAATCGAACCACATTTTTGTTTCAGATTTTTACCGAATTCAAATTCACCCCTGTGCTACAATAAGACTTGAACTCATGTCTCACGTACAGTTAGACAATGTGAGAGTCTGTGGACTGCCTTCTGAAGTAGCCCTCGAAATGCCTCCCAAGAATAAATGGGGAAAGATAACAAATGTTAGCCTTCGCAGCAGCATCACAGTTTGGTGATGCCCAGGACCGTAAGAAGCTACAGAAAGTTATGAACATAGACATTCTAATATCCATCCATTGACTCCATTTATACTTCTCGCTGCCTCGGGAACCATAATCAAAGACCCCTTTGACTCCACCTAAAGTCTCTTCCAACCTCTTCTGTCAGGAGAAGACACAAAAGCTTAACCAACAATCTGTACTAACAGATTCAACAACAGCTTTTTTCCCTGGTGTTATTAGATTTCCAAATGGACCTCTCAAATTTTAAATTTAATGTTGACTCGCTGTTTGTGCACCTTCTCTGCTGCCGTAACATTGTATTCCTTGCTCTGTTCTATTACTCAAATGCACTTTGTATGGTGCGATCTGCCTGAAGTTCATGCAAAACAAAAGGTTTTACTGTACTTGGGTACATGTGACAAAACTAAATCAAATCAAAATCAATGCCCGAATACCATGAAAAGCAAAGAATAAAATATCAGTCCATACATATTTATGGGACCTAGGTTAAAGCAAATTACTGCGGATGCTGAAAATCTGAAATTAAAACAGAAAGTGCAGGGAAATTTCAGCAGGCCTAGCAGCATCAGGGGAATGGGAAACAGAGTTAATGTTTGAGCCCAATGTAACTCTTCTTTGGAATTCAACCTTATGGAGCTGTGTGCGAATAAACACTATGGGAATAGGGAGCAACATGAAGTGGAGACAGATGCCAAGATTATATTGAATGATGGGACAGGCCGGAAGGTTGTTGAGTGAATTCTTATATCAAACGCTCCAGCAGTGCAGCCTTCTCTTGGCACAGCCCTGCTGTGTCAGCCAGGATTTGTATACAATTCCTTGAGACAGTGCTTCTGAACCTTTAACCTCGGGGAGCTCTCCAGTGAGTCGCAGCAAGCACGAGAGTCAAATGGTTGTTCTGCTACCACGTTCTCCTCACTAACTGGATTATCCAACCCTGAATTCAGAGGCTGAGGAATCCAAATTGTTGGTTTGCTTTGTGCTTTCAGTCTCTGAGTTGAACTCAGGTTACAGATCGAGAGATCCAGCTCTTGCCTCACTAAGCTGTCTGAGTGAATCAGCTCAGTGGGCCTGCTGTGCTGACTAGAGCCTCTGGCAGGCTGCACACATTAGGACTCTGAGCAATCCTGATAACTCAAAAACAGGCACCAGAAGGCAGCAAGGAAATAAAGAGCATGTTTTAATATTTCTCTCTCCCTGTCTCCAATTGATATCTCCTGTCACTCAGGCAAAATCAGCCAAGCAGTAGGTACAATGCAAGGAGCCCTGGGAGCTGTGTGCAAATGGGTACAACTGTTTGGGACAGAATGCTGCATAATTGCTTGGCATATCATGCTGGGACAGATTGTTTTTGGATCTGAGAGGGGCTCCAGGGTCAGACATGGGAGCTGCAGTGTAGAGTGTTAATGCTCCCACCTTGGAGAGTGTGAAATGAGGCAGCTGGAGACTGATCTCCCCCCCTCCCCCCACAAAGAAGCTTGACAGAACATCCAATGGTGTATATTCATAATCTGGAAACTACCAAAATAATTAAAAGCTCTTTTTCTTTCCCTCTCACTTCCTGAATACCAAACAATCAAGCTTTCTGGATGAAGGTAGCTTCGCTTTGTTGACCAGTAGTGAATATGGAAAATCTAATTGGCAAGATTTGGAGAGGATGCCGTCTCAATGTCTGGGTAAAAATATATTGTGTTTCTCTCATTATATCTCAGGGAAGAAATATTGTCTTTGGAGATGGATGCAATCCATGATCACAGTGTGACATTGGGTTAGATGATGAGGCAGTTATAAATAGACTGGCTATGACTTGCGTTCTCTAATGATTAAACAGACAAATCAATATGTTTAAGATGGTCACAGGAGTAGATAGTATCAAGAAGAGAGAGGCTACCTCCTCTGGGGTCGAGTACATGATAAGATACTTAAAATTAGACTAAGGCCATTCAGAAAACATTATCAACCCATAAAGGCAGGTGGAACCCGAAATGGAGATTAAAAATGCAAGAAATGCTCAACAGGTCAGGCAGCATTTGGAGCTGATTAGAATCCTTTAGAAAATTAGATAAGGAGGAACTTCTCCACTCAGGGATGGTGAATCTGGGGAGCTCATTGCCACAGAAGGCAGTGGAGGCCAAGTCATTGAGTGTATTTAAGACAGAGATAGAGAGATTCTTGATTGGTAAGGGGAGCAAGGAGAGAAGGCAAGAGGATGGGGTTGAGAAACATATCAGCCATGATAGAATGGCGATGCAGACTCAAGTGGCTGAATGGCCTAATTCTGCTCCTATGTCTTCTGCTTTTATGGTCTTATTTGTGGAGAGTAAAACTAAGTTAGGTTTTGTGTGTATTGATGAATTTTAAACGGAAATGGAAATTGTGACTTAACTCCCAACAAAGTTGCTGTGGCTGGGGCATTTTCAGAAGACCAAGTATTAGCTTTTAATTGTTGAACAAGTCATACAAACCTGAGGAGGGGTTCAAAGGAATTAAGGTACAGCTGGTCTTACAGAATGACTGAACAGACTTGAGAAGATTGTGCTGACCTTCTCCTGTTCCAATGTAGCAGTGAGCAACCAGGAAATAGGGATTTGGGAGTCCTTGTCCATAAATCGCCAAAAGTTAACATCCAAGCTCAGCGGGGAATAGGGAAGGCAAATGGAACGTTGATCTTCATTTCAAAGGGGATGGAGTACAAAAGTAGGAGGTTTTTCTAAAACTATACAGGGAAGAAGTCAGATCACAGATGGAATACTGTGAACAGTTGGTCCCCTTATCTAAGGGGAGAATTGGGAACACTCCAGAAAGGTTGACTAGGCTGATACCAGGAATGGATGGGCTGTACTCATTGGAATTTAGACAAGTGGGAGGCGAACCTATTGAAACATACAAGATTCTAAGAGGACTTGGAAGGGTAGATGCAGAGAGGTTGTTTCCCCTTTTGTGAGTCTACGACCTGAGGGCATAACGTCAGAACTAGAGGGTTGCACATTCAAGACAGACACAAGGAAGAGTTTCTTCTGTCAGAAGGCATGGAATCTCAGAGTAGCCTGGAATTCTGAAGCACTAGCCCAGTAACATTACCACCACACCCTGATCCCAGAATGCTAACTCTCTTAACATTCGATGAGGCAACAAAACTGCCCCTAAACAGATAACAAGGTGTACAGCTAGATGGACACAGTAGGCCAAGCAGCATCAGAGGAGCAGGAAGGCTGATGTTTCGGGCCCATGCCCTTCCTCAGAAAATTCTGAAAAAGGGTCTAGGCCCGAAACATCAGCTTTCCTGCTCCTCTGATGCTGCTTGTCCTGCTGTGTTCATCTAGCTCTGTACCTTGTTATCTCAGATTCTCCAGCATCTGCAGTTCCTACTATCTCTGCCCCTAAAGAGATTAGTTCAACTGTCCATAACAAAATTGGTGCTGTTACTTGTAATTGGATCAACGAGCTTGATAACAATTAAGCAATATCCCTTTGATTACACCTTTCAAATTCATTTTCTTCACCATCCAGAAAGACAAGGGCAGCATATATATGGAACACCATCATCTGCAAGTTCCTATCCAAGAGACTCACCGCCCTGACTTGGAAATATATTGCTGTTCCTTCGCTCTCATTGGACCAAAATCCTGGAACTCCCCCCTTAAAAGTATTATGGGCCCACTTACAGCAAATAGACTGCAGCAGTTCAAGAATGCAGCTTACTAACACCTTCTCAAGGGCAATAAATACAGGCCCAGTCAGCATCACCCACATTCCCTGAACAAATAATACGTAAACAGAGGACACTGTTCCAATATATTCTTCGAAATTTCACACAAGTTCAACTGAAATTTCCAGCTTATTTTTAAATAACAATTATTATCGGTATATGATGGTTACTGGACTCAAGATTTTAACTGTTTCTCTCTCCACATATGCTGCCAGACCTGCTAAAATTCTCCAGCAATGTCTGTTTTTTTGTTCATTCCTATCTCTGCCCTCAATAAAAGCTCTGCTGCCCATATCCTCATCTGCACTAAGTTCCATTCAATTGTCGTCACTGTACTCACTGACCTACATTAAGTCCTGGAGTAATGATAACTCAGTTTTAAAAAATTCATCCTTTTTTCTAAATGTATCTCTTTGCCTGTGAGCTCATCCAGTCATAGAACCTTTCACAGTTTCCGTGTTTCTCCTTCAGTTGGGCCCAGTCTTCAGCTTATTCATCTATAAATGCTGCACATTTCACCCTAAACTTCACTGCCCTATTGGTCCTGTAGGATTCACCCACTGAATCCCTGTGCCGATTTCATTTTGATAACTCATCAAAGAACTGAGGGTGCTGAAGGCTTGAAACAAAACTAGCAATCGCTGGAGAAACCCAGCAGATCTGGCAGAATTAGTGGAGAAGAAACAGAGTAAATATTTTGAGTCCAGTCCGTCTTCTTCAGAAGTGTTTTTATTTCATGTCTCCTTTTGTAGTTCAGTGCTATATTTGATTGATGATGCTTTTGGAGAATGTCTTGGGGCGTTCAGTTACGCTAAAGGCACAAGATAAATGTAATTAGTTGTTGGCATCCAGCCCCTTTTCCTTGCTCTTTGCTGCTTTGCTTCTTACAGCGATTGGTGTTTTCTTCTGTAGTATTCGCTTTCTGGAACTTTCTGTGAAATCATAGGAAATAATGGCTATAGCTTGCTGTGAGTTGTAAGGGGCACATAATCCAATTGAAGGGTTGGGATAGGTCATATCACTAATATGACTCTTTCCATAAAAATGTTGTAATCCAGTTAAGGGATTCCAATGGCTTGTTTGGAGGGAAATGTACAGTTTGTGGACTATATTGTGATTATACAATAGCTATAAAAGATATAGTTTGTCCTAGTTTTTTGTTGAAGAGAGATTTTAAGACAGCAATAAGAGCTGTCATTTTGAATCCAATATGCAAATAGCTTTGAGGCCTTGAGGTTTTTTTTTAAGTTGGAACAATAGAAGCTGCCTGAATGGGTGGTGTCAATCTTCCACAGATCCAGGACTTTAGTTTTAGATTTTCAGTAGCAGTTGCTGTTGGGGTCTTGAAGCTGGGTGTGGAAGCTGTTTTCCTCTCTCTACTATAGCTAAAAGCTGTGGTTTCTCTTCCTGCTGCTGGAATTGCACATAAGACAGGCTATTTTAACTGAATATGCCTTTGCCAAGCATGTGTTTACGTTACTATATTGGAACAGCCACTGTTTAGTAGTTAAATAATCTATTCTTAAGTTAAGTTTTCCATTAGTGTTGAATTATTCCAATTTCTTCTTTCTTTTGTTGTATTTTAACAGTAGTGTATAAAAAAGAGTGTGTTTTGCTTTCAGACTGGTAATTTGACCAACTCAATTGCATCTGGAGCACAATACCTGGAACTTGCCTTTAAAACAAGAAAAAACTAGGATTTAGGCTATCCTCTTATTATATTTTGAGGTGATTTGGTCTGGTACATAACAATATAAAGACAACAGTTGATAATGGAACAATTGACACAGTTTATCTACATGCTAACTTTCAAGGATTTCCAAGGCAATTATTGAACAAAGGAGATTCAAATAATGAAGTAAAACTGGATCAGTTGATACCTCTGATTGTGAGGATTCATGGAATAGTCAAATAGAGAAGGAGGCCATTTGGCCAATCATGAATTAAGGAAAGTAACTACAAAGGTAATGAATGCCCTGGTACTGATCTTCCAGAAATTCTTAGATTCCAGAAAAGTCCCAGAAGATTCGAAAGCTGCCAACATAACGCCCTGATTTAAAAAAAGAAAACAAACAAAAAAGTAAGTAACTATGGGCCACTTAGCTTAATGTCTGGTATTGGGAAAATGTTAGAGTCTATGAGAAAGGACATAATTGCAAAGAATTTAGAAACATTATAAGCAAGCAGAATCAGCATGACTTCATGAAGGGGACATCATTCTTGATACATTTACTACAATTCTTTGAGGAGGTAATAAGCAGGATAGACAAAGTGGAAGCGGCGGATGTAATATGTTTGAATTGTCAGAAGATGTTTGATAAGGTATTACACGTCAGACTTCTTAGTATATCAAGAGTCTATGTTGTTGGGGGTAGTATATTAACATGCATAGAGGATTAGCTAAATATTAGAAGACAGAGAATTGGGTCAAGGGTGTAGTTTTCAGGATGACAGCCAGTAGGGTGCCACAGTGCTGAGGCTGCAATTATTTACTATATATTTAATGATGTAGATGAGGAAAGTGAATATGCTGTAGCCAATTTTGCACCTATCAAAAGAGTTGGGAAGGCAAGTGGTGAGGATAACTCAAAGGTCTGTAGAGGGCATATCTTGGCAGATGGAATACAATGTTGGGAAATGGGACATTATGCACTTTGGCAGGAAGAATAGAGGAGCTAAATACTACTTAAATGGAGAAAGACGATAGAAAGCTTCAGAACATAAAGGTTTGGAAGTCCTTGTTCATGATTCACAAAAAGCTGGGCCCAGGTTCAGCAGGTAACAGGAAAGGCAAATGGAATGTTTGCCGTTATTTCAAAAGGGCTGGCATAAAAATGTAAGGAGATTTTGCTAAAACTATATAAAGCATGAGTCAGACCACAGCTGGGATGTTTGAATGGTTTTGGGCCACTTATCTAAGGAAAAAAAAAGTGGGTTTGGAGACAGTCCAGAGAAAGCTCACTACGCTGATCCCAGGTATGGAGGGATTGCCTCATGAGTAGAGGTTGAGTAGGTTGGGTCTTTACATGTCAGACTATAGAAGAATCAGGGGAAACCTTATTGAAATGTATAAGATTCTTAGAGGAGTTGACAAGTTTGATGCAGACAGCTTGTTTCCCCCTCATGAGTTAATCTAGGGCCAAAGAATGAAATCTCAGAACAAGGGGTTGCACATTTAGGACAGAGATAGGGAGGAATTTCTTCTCTCAGGCAATAATGATTCTGCGGAATTCTTTACTGGAGAGTTTGGGTTATTATTCAAGTGGAGAATAACAGATTTTTAATCATTAAGGGTAATCAAGGTCATGGAGAAAATGCAGCAAAGTGGAACTGAGGATTATCAGATCAGCCATGAATGGTGGAGCAGACTCAATGGGCTGAATAGCCTACTGCCTTGAAGCCTTATTGTTTTATGGACTATACTGGAACTTTTCAAATGTAATCCAATTGCCTGTTCTTTACCATATCCTTTCCAATGTTTTTCTTCATATTTCAACAAGTTTCTTTGAAAACTACAATTAACCTTGTTTCTGTCAGTCCATCAGAGAGTGATCCCAAGCCCTAACAAGTTTTTCTTACACAGAAATCTCATTCTTATGCAGAACTACTGACTTTTGAACCATTAGAAACAATATCTAGTTATTTATTTTGTTTAAATGAATTTTAAAATCTTTATCTAACCTTCTCTTAGCCTAATCTGATTGAAGCCATCCATAAATATTGAGATGCAAGAACTACAAGATTTGAGCATTGGTCTAATCCATTAGTAGAGTGGGGGAGGCCCCAGTGACCTCTACTCTTGGTCTCATCAACGCATCATGATCAGGTCAGGTCACCTAATTTCATTGGTACTGATGGGTAAACATAGCAATGCCTGTGTTGGGGATGGGTGTGGGATGTGGTGTGGGGTATGCCAGCTGGGAACATTTGCATCCTTTTCTCACTATAGAAATGCAGAAGCATAGAAAATAGGTGCTAGAGTAGGCCATTCAGCCCTTTAAGCCTGCATCATTATTTAATATAATCAAGGCTGATCATGCAACTTCAGTATCCCACTCCCATTTTCTCCCCATACCCTTTGATCCCATTAGCCACAAGGGCCATGTCTAGCTCCCTGTTGAATATATTTAATGAAATGGTCACAATAACTTTCTGTTGGAGATAATTCCACAGGTTCACAAGTCTCTGAGTGAGAAAATTCTTCTTCATCTCAGTTTTGAATAGCTTACCCTTTATCCATAGACAGTGAACCCTAGTTTCGGACATCCCCAGTATCGGGAACGTTTTTTCCACATCTAACTTGTCCAGTCCCATCAGAATTTTATATGTTTTTATGTCATTCTTCTAAATTCCAGTGAGCACAAGACCAGTCGATCCAGTCTTTCTTCAAATTTCAGTGCTGCCATCCCAAGAGTCAGTCTAGTGAACTTTCACCAGACTCCCTCAATAGCAAAAACGTCCTTCCCTAGACCAGGAGGCCAGAATTGCACACAATACTTAAGGTGTGGCCTCACCAAGGCCCTGTAGAACTGCTGCAAGACATCCCTACTCCTATACACAAATCTTCTCACCATGAAGGCCAGCATTCCATTTGCTTTCTCTTTGTGTGCCACCATTTCTCTTGGGAGGGGTCCTGGCCAGCAGATGTGGGAATGGGAGTGCACTGGGGGAGATTTTTGCTCCTCAGACAGCACCATCTGGGATCGTTTAACTGATAGGCCTTCAGATTAATATTTCACTGAACCAAAGTGTCTCTGGCAATGCAGCACACCTTCAGTACTGCACTGGGAACATCAGCTTTGGGAAGAATCCTGATAACATAAGCCAAGAAGACACAATGGATTAATTTTTTTAAGTATGAACTGTATTCAGCAGTTTAACAGAACAATTTTTCATAGCCTGTATAGTAAAGTTCTTGAAAGGAGTTTAACCTTGTTTGTGCTACATTTGGGTCTGTCAATTATACCTGTGGTTAGAAACACCTGTCTGTCCTTCCTTTGACAGCCTCGCCTTGGTTAGACACCCTGTCACAGGAAGAATTTTGTTTCTGAAAGATGAGCCTGTCTATCTCTGAGGCTAGCCCTGTCTTTGCTGCTCTTATCTCTGCAGCTGCAGCACAAGGTTGCAAGTTTTCTTCTTCGCAGGGACTGTGGCCTGAACCACATCCTTAAAAGCCAGCAGCAGACACAAAGTGTTTGGTATCAGAGTGATTTGTTTGCATTTCAGTCATTAACTTTTCTTCCCCATGTTGTATTCTCCTCCCAGTCTTGCACAATGCGGCTAATGTGTAATGATCTGAACTTGATGATGGTTTTGGTCATAATCTTCTACTGCAAGGCCATGGGAACTTTGTTTGTCTGTCTGAAACAGGATGCAATAGTCTTTGAAATTACAATGCTTCCTTCACTCCCCACTCCCCTTCACCCTACATCCATCCATCACCAATAACAGAGTGAGAAGAAGAGAGTCTTATAAGGGTCCTCCTTATTTAAGAATGCAAATCAGGCACCTGGGCCTCATGATGGAAGCCTGTAATTCAACAAGGTGAATGATCTGACTTAGTCAAAGGTGTTTTTTGGGAGTTTCCTGCGGGAAAATTGGCTGTCACATTTCCCACATGACTGCAGGGACTATATGTCAACCACATTGTATTGGCTGAAAGGCACTTTGGGACATCCTGGAGTTGTGAGAAGTGCGCCATGAATAGAAATCTTTCTCCCTATTTCTCAACCCCTCCAACTCTGCCAACATCCTTGTAAATATTTTCTGAGCCCTTTGAAGTTTCACAATGTCTTTCCTATAGCAGGGAGACCAGGATTGAACACAGTGTTCCAATAGTGGCCTAACCAATGCCCTGTATATCTGCAACATGACCTCACTTTACTTTGTGAAACGCTGCAGTCAATTTGCAAGATCCCACAAACAGCAAAGTGCAAATTGACAAGACAGTTTGCATTAGGGATCAAAGGACATTGGGGATCTTCCATTACCTTGCTCATGTGTAGCAGTGGAAACTTCAACATCCACTGAGAGAGTGGACAGGGCCTTGGTTTAAAGTCTTATCCTAAAGGCAGCACCACTAATAATACAGGAGTCCCTCAGCCTGGATTATTCTACAGTGAAGTGTGTAACAGCCTTGATTAAATTCATCAAGGTGTGGGTGAAACTGGGTCACTGGCTGGCTGCATTTAAAGGACATCATTGGCTTTAGTTGCAGTGTGGTCAGTAGGAAAGTGGAAAGTTCTGTAGTGGCATTTTTATCCAATGATACTGAAGGAACGACAATATATTCCAAGTCACAGTGGTGAGTAGTTTAGAGGGGAACCTGCAAAGGTGTTTCCATGTATCTACTGCCCTTGTCCTTCTAGATGGAAGTGGTCATGAGTTTGGAAGGTGCTGTCTAAGGATCTTTGGTGAATTTCTCAAGTGCACCTTTTAGATAGTACACACTGCTGCTACCGAGTGTCTGTAGTGGAGGGAGTGGAGACCCAGATAGTCAGGATGGTGAAGAAAGCGTTTGGAATGCTTACCTTTATTGGTCAATGCATTGCGTACAGGAGTTGGGAGGTCATGTTGCAGATATACAGGACATTGGTTCGGCTACTATTGGAATACTGTGTTCAATCCTGGTCTCCCTGCTATAGGAAAGACATCGTGAAACTTGAAAGGGTTCAGAAAAGATTTACAAAGATGCTGGCAGAGTTAGAGGATTTGAGATGTAGGGAGAGGCTGAATAAACTGGGTTTATGTTCCGTGGAGGTTCGACGATTGAGAGCTGACGTTATAGAAGTTTATAAAATCGTGAGGGGCATGGGTAGCGTAAATAGGGGGAGTCCAGAATTAGAGGGTATAGGTTGAAGGTGAGAGGGGACGGATTTAATAGGGACCTTAGGGACAACATTTTCATGCAGAGGGTACTGCATGTATGGAATGAGCTGCCAGAGGAAGTTGTAGAGACTGGGACAATTACAACATTTAAAAGGCATATGTTTGGGTATATGAATAGGAAGAGTTTAGAGGGATGTGGCCTAAATGCTGGTAAGTGGGAGTAGGTTAATTTAGGATATCTATCTGTGGTTAGTATTGCTGCCTCACAGTACCAGGGACTAGATTCAATTCCAGCATAGAGTAACTGTCTGAATGGAGTTTACACATTATCCCTGTGCCTGATTGGGTTTCCTCTGCGTGCTCCAGTTTCCTCCCTAAGCTCTCTGATGAAGGGTCTAGGCCCGAAACGTCAGCTTTTGTGCTCCTGAGATGCTGCTTGGCCTGCTGTGTTCATCCAGCCTCACATTTTGTGGTCTTGGATTCTCCAGCATCTGCAGTTCCCATTATCTCCTCCCTAAAATATACAGTTTAGGTAGATGGGCCATGATAAATTGCTCATACTGCCCAGGGATGTGCAGGCCAAACAGATTAGCCATGTTAAATGTGGGGCTACAGGGATCAGGTAGGGATTTGTGTTTGGAGGTGATGCTCTTCTGACGTTCAGTGTGGACTTGATAGGCCAAATGGCCTGCTCCTACTCTGTGGGGGTTCTATGATAATTTTGCAGTGGCCTGGCAGTTACTTGTTCTAATTGCTTCTGATTGAACTCTCTCTCACTGTCAAATAATGTTTCATTGTCACACTTGTGCAGCACCTAAGGGGAATTTTGCTTCAGTATTCATAGCAGAAAAGGAGGATAACTTTCCAGAAGTCCCAAAGAAATTAACAGAATATCAGGGACAGAGTCTAAATAAAATTAGCTTCAGTAAATCATTAATAAAGGTGAAATTAATTGAAGAGTGACAAATCCTCAGGAACTGTTGGTTGTCATCCATGGGTGTTAAAGGAGCTAGGAAGATACATTGGCGATATCCTAGCCATAATCTTTCAGAGTTCCCTGGATTCAGGAGTTGTGCCTCTGGATTGGAAATTTTCTCATGTCAGTCCACTCTTTAAGAAGGGTAACAGAGGGAATCCAGGGAATTTCAAGACCAGTTAGCCTCACATTTGTGGTGGGGAAATTGTTGGAGTCTATAATCATGGATAGACCATCCAATCACCTCAAAAAACTTCAGTTAATCAGGGACAGCCAGCATGGGGTCATGAAGGGTAGGTCATGTCCGAGAAGGTGATAAAAGTGGTGGGCAGAGGTAGGTTGATGAGCATTGTTTATATTGATTTCTGGAAGGCTTTTGATAAAGTGTCACACATAAGACTGTTAGCTAAGGTGAAAGCCCACAGAAATGAGGACAAATTACTGACATGGATAGGAAACTGGTGGAGTGGCAGGAAGCAGAGAGTTGGAACAATGGTTAAACACTCTAATATGCAGGATGTGTCAACTGGTGTCCCAGAGAGATCTGTGTTCGGGCTTCGGTTATTCACAATATTCATTATCAACTTAGATCGTCACAATTCAAATGAAAATTGAAATTGAAATGATAAGGAAATTTCAAATATCCAAATGTTCTAATGGCACAACATTAGGCAGCAGTGTAGATAGTATTGATGACACCATACCATTACAACAGATTAATGATAGAATGGGCAAGGCGTGTAGCAGATAGATTTTAATACAATCAGTTTGACGTTATCCATTTTGGTCCAAAAATGCATAGGTCAGGGCACATTTTATTAGACACAATGTTAAATACAGTGGATGTCCATTGAGATTTGTGGGTTCAGGTGCATCGCTTTTTAAATGCCACAAACAGATGCAGAAAATAGTCAAGAAGGCTAATGGGCTTCATATCAAAAGGGCTGGGTATAGGGATGCAGACATTATGCTGCAATTATACAAAACACAAGTAGGTACCGTGAGCAGATCTGGGCGTCACATGTTAGGAAGGATGTAGCGGCCCTGGAGAGAGTTCAACGCAGGTTTACAAGGATGATACCCAGACTTCAGGGGTTAAGTTATGAGAAGAAATTAGGCAAATTCAGCTTTTGTTCTCTAGAATTTAGAAGGTTAAGGAGTGATCTAATCGAGGCCTTTAGCATATTAACAAGGAAAGGCAGGGTTGACAAACGTAACCTATTGCCATCAATTGAAGATTCTAAAGCCGAGATCATAATCTGAGACAGCAAGAACTGCCCATTTCTGAAGAACGGTGCCGACCCAAAGCGTCAACTTTCCTGCTCCCCTGGTGCTGCCTGGTCTGCTGTGTTCCCCCAGCTCCATTCTGTGGTTATCACCATAATCTAAGAATTAGAGTGAGGCCATTCAGGAGAGATGTTAGAAAACATTTCAACACACAAAGAGTAGTGGAGGGTTGAAGCTGTCTTCTTCAAATGGCAGTCGATGCAAATTAATTTGCTAAATTTAAATCTAAGAAAGATAATATTTTATTAAGCAAGGATGTCACGAGATATGTGCCCAAGACAGGCATATGGAGTTGGGCCATGATCTTCCTTATTGAATTGTGCAGCGGGCTCAAGGGACTGAATGGCCTACTCCTGTTCCTATATTCCTATGTTCCTAATTTAAAAAGCTAAGGGGAATGTTTTCTTGTCATTGAATTACTCCATCCCTTGACTTATCTTTTTGTTTCCTGGGAAGGCCACCAGTGTTTGTTACCTGTTGTATTGTGGTAATTCCAGACCACACAAGCACTATGAATAAAGTAAAGTCACAATAGTCCTACTAGACCACGCTACTCTCTCTGTAGAGACAGATGATTGGTGGTAGATTTGTCCTGAGTCTCAGGTGAAGGGAAAGGTTGAGAAGGAAAGTCTTTCGTGGTAGCCTCAACCAGTGCCAGAATTAAACTCACATTATTGGCTTTTCTCAAAATCACAAGCTAGCCATGACACCCACATCCAGTAAATGAATAATGAACTCCCAACCGAAGCACTGTACCTTTAAGACATGTAACATTCTGGTATAAGGAAATGCGCTTTCCACTCAGTCACTTTTTCGGTCTGACAGTCTTGGGGTAGTGTCTTCAGTTAGTCAGTTATGTCATGTATAGTAACACCAGGAAGCATGGAACCCACATTTTATGTCTGTGATTCTCTAGCCTTGTAAGTAAATTTCTAGATACCTGGCTCACAAGAACATGCCAATTTGTGGTATATGTTACAAAAGCTAACATAGATAAAACCACAATGCATCCTTAATTTCTTTAAAACAGAGTGGATATGAAGCGGATATTACCCATTGTTATGGGTCTGGAGTTACAACTAGGCCAGACTGGATAAAGACGGCAGATTCTCTTCCCTTAAAGACAGTAATGTACCAGAAGTTCTCACCTTTGCCATTATGGAGACTAACTTTATTTTTTTTTTCTAATCAATCTGTTTCAAGTTGTTATGACACATCTTTGGAGCAGATGGGATCTGACTCAGAGGTAAGGAGCCTGGCTTTATATTTGCTTTTTGAGTTTTTGTATTTTATTCCACAATTACTCTACACACAGGCACAGAAAATGTACAAGATCTTCTCAAGGCCAGTATCTGAGGTACCTCCAATTGGTTGGTCTTCATGAAGGATGTATAAACAGAAGTGTTGAGGTATGTTTGTCATGTACTATTTAACAAAACCTGAGTTGAACTGTATCTTCAGTAATTGTTCACTGGGACCTCTACCACCATCTTCTGTCTTTTAAACTTCAGACTGTTTTCATGCTTCTTCCTTCACCTTGCTCTCATGTTGACAAGAATCTTGCAACCCCAGAGTTGAAACAGAAATTTGCTTTACACTTTTTAAAACTTTTTAAACATTTTTCTTCCATTTCCAAAATTGCTCTTACACACAACTGAATGTTTCATTTTCCCATCACCAAATCGCTTGTACTTTTTCTCTAGTCTATTAATCATCACCAGCAAATCACTTGTGTTTTCCAATTGATTAATTTATATGCAAAACCCATTAAGGACAAGGCAGACCACCAAAGGTGAGGGAAAGAAAGAGAGGGGCGCTAAATCTGTGTTGCCCACCTCTTTCTAAAGGTGAGAGTATTGGTGGACACAGCATACTTGCTATCCAAGGGCACCCAAGCAGGAATGTATTCATGGAAGGGCGGACAGTCAATTGGCAGATATGAGCCCACTGCCCAGATCTGTTTAGACCCAGCCTGGCCAGGTCCAGGAGCAGACCCATGAGGAGGTCCTCCAATCTCCCCACGCCCCTGTATGGTGAAGCCCAAAGAACAGTAATGTGGAGCTGAAGTGCAACCAAAAGAGCATCAAAAGATTTTCCAAATAAATAAAAAGGAGGTTCGACTATTTTTATATTCCGGATTCAGTCATTGAATTCACATGTCAGCGGCTGCTAGAGTTGAACCCAGGTACACAGATTACTGTTGCAGTCCCTAAGGCCACATGACCATAGATATAGGAGCAGTTATTAGGCCTGTCAGCCCATCGAGTCTGCTCTACTAGTCGCTCATGGCTGATATGTTTCTCAACCTCATTTACCTGTCTTTTCCCTGTAACCATGATCCCCTTACTAATCAAAAAGCTTTCTATCGCTGCCTGAAACACAGTAAATCCTCTGCATCAGCGAAATCACGGACCATGAATTTGCCAATCTGCGCCAAAATGAAGTAATAACAAAACTCAACATCCATGGGCAATAATTGCACCCACGATTTTTAACATTCTGTTATATGAGCTCTGTGCTCACAAATTTCATGGGGAACAGAATCCTTGCAGACACAGAGAAATGACTGTATACTTAATGTCTTGGCCTCCACAGCCCTCTGCAGCAATGAGTTTTCCAGATTCACTACCCCATGGCTGAAGAAAATTCCTCCTAATCTCAGTCCCATTGGAATGACGCCTTCATCTTTCCAAGTTCAACAGTATTTGGATATTTCTTCAAGCAGAACATGTTGGAAATGTGGAATTACGTCGGAAATTTAGTTGAACTTTTCAACTATCAACTGAATTTTGATATTTCTTCAAGCAGAGCATGTTGGAAATGTGGAATTACATTGAAAATTTAGTTGAACATTTCAGCTATGTTTCGTTGCAGGACTGAGGCAGGTTGAGGGAGTTGAGTTTCAGTTCAGCCACAACCTGAAGTAACAGTTTGAAGTGGCTGGAGGAGGTGAATGGATTGTTCCAGTTCCCAGGATGGAAAGATTTTCTAGGTTAGACATCAGATTAAGACTTTAGGTGCACATTTTCCTCCTCAGCTCGTCCTTTTATACATCCTTGTCTACTAGGAACAGATGCCTGGGAATAGTTTGTGTTCCACACTCTGTTCATGTCTTTTCAATATGAGTCTGTCTGGGGAATACTCTGTTGGTAAAACCTTGTGCCCTTTCCTACGGTACATTCGGTGGTGTTGGCGGGGGCAGGGGCACCATTGATGCTACGGTCATGAAAGCACAACAATGCTTCTGCTTCCTCAGGAGGCTAAGAAAATTCAGCATGTCTGTAAAGACTCTTACCAAGTTCCATAGAAGCATCAGAAAAGCATTCTACCCAGACGCATCATGGCTTGTTCTGACAACTGCTCATCCCAACACTGTGAGAAACTACAGAGAGTTGTGAACATAGCCCAGACCATCACACACACCAGCCTTCCATCCATTGACTCCATCTACATCTCTCAGTGCCTTGGGAAAGTAACCAACATCAGCAAAGAACCCTCCCACCCTGGTTATACTCCCTTCCAAGTCCCCCTGTTGGGCAGCAGATACAAAAGGTTAAGCATAATATATTCAAGAACAGCTTCAACCCTGATGTTATTAGACTTCTCAATGGACCATAGAAACTTAGCATCACTCAAAGGCTGAACAACTTCTCAATGGACCATAGAAACTTAGCATCACTCAAAGGCTGAACAAGATTTCTTCTCACCTGTGCTGCTAAAAGTAGAATAAGATTAGCATTAAAAATCATTATGCAAATTTATTCCATTTTATGTTGCTTAATTACAGGCTAAAGAAGCAAAAAAAAATGGCTTGATCAGAAAAATAAACATTGGTCTTTCTCCTTGTGCACCCTCTCTGCTGCCCTAACATTGTATTCCTTGCTCTATTCTATTAACCTGATGCACTTTGTATGGTGTGATCTGCCTGTACTGCACACAAAACAAAGCTTTTCACTGTACCTAGGAACATGTGACAATAATAAATCAAATCAAATGAAAAAAGTCAAGTGAGAGGGTGTTGAATAGCTGGCCTGCCACTTCATAAAAACTGAAAGAACTGCGGATGCTGTAAGCCAGGAGCATAAATGGAAGTTGCAGGAAAAGCTCAGCAGGCCTGGCAGCATCTGTGAGGAAAACATCAGAGTTAACGTTTCAGATCCAGTGACCCTTCCTTAGAACTGATAGTGGTTCAGATAATGTCAGTTAGTATTCAGAAAATAAGCCTGCCGCTTACCCCGCACTTACCCTGGTTAATACCTTGGCTTGAGGGCGCGTGGGTAACCAGTCAATCCCAAATTCCAGTTAGTACCCCCCTTAGGGGCTTTGCTTCACTGCTGCTGGCTTCACCCTAGCAATATGATGGGGATGGTCAGACTGATAGTGGCTATGTAAATGTGAAATATATGCTGAAGACAGGGAGAGAAGGAGTGAGCGGTTAGTGGGGAGATGGAGCCCTGAGACAGCAAAAAAATCGGTTGAGTCCAACATCTGTTTTAATATCCTTCCCCCTCACTACCCTACCGCCCACCATCACTGGAAGAGAACTCAGACTGTCGGCAAGTGAGAAAAGAAAACGAAGATCTGCTGTGATGCACCATGTAGTTAAATAGTCCTATCAAAACCCACTGACTAGTGCAGTGTGCATGAAGAGAAAGTAATTGGAAAACACAACAGTAACGTGTGAATTATTATTACAGCGTTAGACACAAAGTGTAAATGAGGCCTGGGCCAGTGAATAAATACTGGAACTCAGTTATGAATAGCAGTGACTAGGAGAGTTAAAAAATCATAGAAAGTCAACCTGATTAAAGGAGTTTGCCTTAAAAGGACCCCCTTGGATCTGAAACGTATAATGCACTCTTGCTTAATTACCGTATTGATACCTAATGATTCAACGATTTCTTTTAATGCAATTAATTTGTTAAATAAACTAAACACTGTTCCTTGCAGTGTGTGACATCATGCAGTATCACCCAGGCACTCCTCAGGGAGTTAATTTAAGTTGGCGTTGCCATAGAAACTTAGCATCACTCAAAGGCTGAACAAGGTCTTTTATCACCTGTGCTGCTAAAATCAGAATAAGATTAACGTTAAAGATTATTATGCAAATTTATTCCATTTTATGTTGCTTAATTACAGGGTAAAGGAGCAAAAAAATGGCTTGATCGAGAGAAAAACAGCCAATATCCAGTTAAATTGTACAGTTCTTTATAGCCAAATGTTCCTAATGATATGTCTGTGGCAATGGGAACGGCCTTCTGTTTATATACAGAGAGACTGTGGTTCTAAAGGAGTATCCCTGACCAATATTCAGCACTTCAGTGGTGTATTTTTGTTGATGGAATGATTACAATATCCTGCAGATTGACAACATCACCTCCCCAAGTCTCTACTTCTGTAACTCTCTAAAGGCACAAGTCAGGAGTGCGATGGAATACTCCCCACTTGCCTGGATGAGTGCAGCTCCAACAACGCTCAAGGAGCTCGACACCATCCAGGACAAAGCAACTGCTTGATTGGCACCACGTGAATCACTTTCAGCTTTCACTCTGCCTGCCTCTGATGTAGCCATGTGTCAGCTACAAGATGCACTTCAGGAACTCACCATGGCTCCTCAAATAGCACCTTCCAAACCCACAACCACATCCATCTAGAAGGACAGGGGCAGCAGATACTTGGGAACACCGTAGCCCTCTGAGACAAACAAAATCCTGACTAAGGATTATAACATTTTTTTAACTCATTTGTGGGATATGGGTATTACTGGCTGGGCCAGCATTTATTGACTGTCCCTACCAACCCTTGAGATGGTGGGGCTGAGCTGCCTTCTTGAACAGCAACAGCCCACATGGTGTCAGTTGACTCTGAATGCCATTAGGGAGGGAATTCCAAGATTTTGACCTGACGACAGGAGTTTGAAGGTGATGGCCATGTATTGCTTACCTTGTCCTTCTAGATGGAGGTGGTCATGGGTTCGGAAGATGCTGTCTGAGGATATTTGGTGAATTTCTGCAGTGCATCTTGTAGATAGTACACACTACTGCATCTGAGCATGAGGGATGGAGGAAGTGGATGGTTGTGGATGTAGTGCCAATCAAGCTGGCTGCTTTGTCCTGGATGGTATCAAGCTTCTTTAGTGTTGTTGGGGCTGCACCCATCCAGGCAAGTGGGGACTATTCCATCACACTCCTGACTTGTGCCTTGTCAATGATGGACCGGCTTTGGGGAGCCAGGAGTTAAGTTACTCACTGCAATATTTCTTCAGTGTTGCCGGAACAAAATCCTAGAACTGCCTTCCAAGCAGCACTGTAAATGCACCCACACTCTGAAGGCTGCAGCAGTTAAAGGAGGCAGCTCACCTTCTCTAATTCAATTTGGGACAGTAACAAATGCTGGCCCAGGCAATGACGCCCACATTCCACAAATAAATGAAAACAAAAAACAAACCCCGATTTCTTCAGTGTCTCCTTGTTCCTTTAGGCTCGTTATGAATGACTGTGTGTTTGTTTATGTCAGTTCCATGCTAAATCCCTCTCCACATTCCTCTTGCTTAAGATCATGTTTCTGAGCTTTTGGTTATAAGCACTTTGACAGAGATAATAATTTTTCACTGCCTCTGTACCTCTGTAGGGAAATGTGGGAGAGCAACTAGTCTCATTGGGAGAATTGTAAACTGTAAGATGGATAGTATGGAACTCCAAAAGAACATTGACAAATCAGAGAAGTGGACAAAGAAGTGATGGGTGCGGTTCACTGCAGAGAAGCGTGTAGTGGTGTACTTTGATAGGAAGAACATTGAAAAACAATATAAGGTGGGGCTACAACTCCAAAGGGGCTGCCGGAGCAGAGGGACTTGAGTATTTGTGTGCATAGATCATTGCAGCTGGCAGGGCAAGTGGAAATAGTGGTTAACAAAGTCAACAGTGTCCTCAGCTTTATTAATACGGGGATAGAATACAAGAGCATGGAGGGGATGTTGAACTTGTATAAGACACTTACTGGACTGCAGCTTGCGTATTATGTACAGTTGTGGGTGCCACATCCAGGGAAGATGTGAATTCATTGGAGAGAATAGTTCCAAGAAGGAGAAACTTCTGTGATGAGGATAGATGGAAAAAGTTTCCCTTGTAGAGACAAAGACTCCAAAGAGATTTGATAAGAGTTTTCAAAATGATGAGTGGGCTGGACAGTGTAAATAGGGAGAAGTCTTTCCCACTGGCAAAAGGAGCAAGGATGACAGGGCACAGATTTGAAGTGATATGCCAAGGAAGCAAATAGTCAGGGTATGGATTGCACTGCTTGGAAATGTGGTGGAGGTAGGTTCAGTTGAGGCATTCAAAAGGGCAGTTGGATGGTTATTTGGATATCACACAGGCATTGAAAATAGGAGCAGGAGTAGGCCATTCAATATATCCACTGTTCCCGCTTTCTCCCCATATCCTTTAATTGCTTTAGGTCCAAGAACTATATCTAGTTCCTTCTTGAAAACGTTCAATGTTTTGTCTCAACTGCTTTCTGTAGGAGAGAATTCCGCAGGCTTTCGAGTCTTTGTGTGAAGTCATTTCTCCTTATCTCAGTCTGAATGGCTTACCCATATCCTTAAACTCTGATCCCTGTTTCTGTACTTCCCCGTCACTGGGAATATTCTTCCTGTTTTTAACATGTATAGTCCTGTTAGAATTTGCAAGGTTTCAATGATATCCTCCCTGATAAACTCCAGGGAACATAGTTGTAACTGATCCAGTCTCTCTTCATACGTTAGTCCTGCCATCCCAGGAATCAGTCTGGAAGCAAATCAGGGACAAATCAGGAGATTGGTAATTCGGAATGATGCGCATTTGAAGAGCTAGTGCAGTCACAATGGGCTGAATGGTTTCTCTGTGGCTGATTCATTAAGAATAGGAATTGCCGGTAGCACAAGTTTTCTTTGTTTGGGTAACAGGAGGTGCTGAGTGTTATATGAACAACACAAAGCCAGTAGTGTGGAAAGCACTATGTAAGATACTTAAAAGGCAAATCAGAGAGGTCCATTCTGCCTCTGGTTATTTTTATATTAATTTCAATGAATATTTAGTGACAATGAAACACAAGGGACACACAAACCCTTTTCTAGTACTAGACACAGAGGTACATAGTAGCATGAAGGATGTCATTGCCTTAAGGCAGAAGTGGCTGACATGATCAGACTTTATTGAATTGATTGACGAAGTTGTATCTCTGGCCCTGGTCATTTGCCAGACTGAGATTAAACCCATCTATCCATTTGGAAGACATTCAGTTAAAGTGGAGTGTTACCAGCATTGATGTTTTCGTCAGGTGGAAAATTTAACCTTCTGATTGGGACCTCATCGCCTAGCACGCGCGCGCACACACACACACACACACACACACACACACACACAAATTCCATTAACCCTTTCAGCCACAAATTGAATCTATCCTAACACAGGTCAGATCACTCAATTCTACATTCACATAAGGTGGGTCTCAGCTTTATCTGCAAGAGTTAAGGAATGTTGGCAGTGATGCACTTTTAGAGAGTGCACTTGCATTTCTGTAGCACCTTTAATGAATTCAGGATGCCCCAAAGCACAGCACTGGCAAGGAAATACCTTTTGGAGTGTAGTCATTTATGTAAAAGGCAGGAAACACAGCAGCAAATCTCCACATAATGAACTCTCACAAAGAAAAATGTGATAATCACCAGATTATCTGGTACTTAGAGATGTGTAAGGAAAATTACTGGTCAGACCATCAGAAAAATTTCTACTTGCATCATGCTGTTTTTTTTTCTCAAAGATATGATACAACAACAGTAGTTAGCATTTACACGGCTTCTTCAGTCTAGTACGCCATCTTGCAGTGCATCATATGAGCATGATAAGGTGAAAGTTGATATTAAGCCACATAAGCACAGACAATGAAATTAAATTTTAAAATATACAGAGAGATAGAGAGATGTAGAGTCTTTGGAGCACAGACACCAATGGGGGAGCAATAGGAATGGTGGATGCTCAAGAGCAGGAGATTTCATGTGGTTGTAGGTCTGGAGGAGGTGTTTATGGAGGTAAGGATGGATGAGGCCATTGGAGGGATTTGGAAACAAGGATCAGAACTTTAAATCCCCAAACAGAAGCTGATTTCTATCAATCTGTGCTCTCAATATTTTAATATCATGGGTACAACGACTCAATGCTCTTTGAGTGGGGTCAGGCATCTTGAGAGACGACAGAGTCCACAACCCCACCAGAGAGAAAATTCATCTGACAAAGGGGCAGCACTCCGAAAAGCTGGTGATTTCAAATAAGCCTGGTGGGCTATAACTTCTGACTTTGCCCAACCCAGTCTGACACCTTCACCTCCACATCATGGCTACCATTAAAGAACAAAGAACATTACAGCTCAGAAACAGACCCTTTGACCCAATTAGCTTGTGCTGACATATAATGCCTTTCTAAACAAAAGAAAACTTTTGCCTCTATACAGTCCCTATTCCTCTATTCCCTGCCAATTCATGTATAGTCAAAATATCTCTTAAACATCGCTTCTAACTCCTTCACTGGCAACACATTCTAGGCACTCACTATCGCCTGTGTAAAAAAACAGCGTCTCACCTCTCCGTTAAACTGTCCTTGTTTTACCTTAGACCAATGAGCCCTAATAATTGATGTTCTTGGGAAAAAAGATCCTGATTATCCATTCTATCCAAGCCTCGCACAATTCTGTAAACTTCCATCAGGTTACCCCTCAACCTCCAACATTCAAGTGAAAACAAACCACGTTTGCCCAATCTCACCTCATAGCTAATACCTTCCAAATCAGGCCACATCCTGAAAAATCGTTTCTGTTCCCTCTCCAAAGCCCCTACATCCTTCAGGTGGTGTGGTGATCAGAAGTGTATGTAATGTTCCGAATGTGGCCTAACTAAAGTTCTATATAGCTGCAACACAACTTGCTAATTTTTATACTCTATGGCCTCCTATCGCAAGGATTATGTGGAAAAATTTCTTGCAGCCTCCGTGTAATTACTGGGTTATGTAATTACACATGTTTCCAGAGGAGGGAGCCTCTTCATGGTGAACGGCTAGTTGAAACTTGTACAACGGCATGTTGGTGGAGACATGGGCATTTCGAACTCTCTGGGTAGGACTCTCACAGGGTTAGATTGAGTCTTACGTGCTGCTCGGCACTGCGCTTAATCAAGGGTAGAATAGGGATGGGTGCAGCTACAATGTGTCCCCATAAGAAAAGACTTCTCTCTCAATGTTGTTCTAAGTCCACTTGGACACATGATCACCTTCTCAAGATTGGCAAAAATTGGATGTACAACAAAGGAACCAGACATTTGACCCAAACAGGCCATGCTGGTGTTTATCATCCACTTGAATCTCCTCCCATCTCTCCTCATCTGAGGTTACCATCTCAGCCCTCTATTCCCTTTTCCTTCATGGATCTGTCTACCTCCCTCTTAAATATACCTATACTGTTTTTGTGAACCAGGTGAAGCAATAGCATACTATTATTTATCCTGTACTCGTATTCCAGACAACCAGGTAATATTCTGGGGATTTGGATTTGAACCCACCGTAGCCGATGATGGAATTTGAATTGACCTCAATAACTGGGCCGCAGTTGTTCAGAAAGGGAGCTCACTGCCACCATCTATTAAGGGTCTCTAGGGACAGGCAATAAATGCTGACCCCCAGCCACAGATGCTCACATCCCATGAATGAATTAAAAAAACTCCCTGTGTAGTAGTTTCACAGACTCACTATTGTTTAGGTAAAGAAGTTTCATCTTCTATGGAATTTCCTGGTGACTACCCAATGTTGACTGACTGTAGTGGTGCCTTACCCCACAAGAGGGAACTTTTTTTTGAATACACTGTCAACTCTTTCATTATTCTGTTAGGTCACTCTATAACAGGAGTAACGGGAGGTGTCAGTGGGGAATAAATGCTTTGATAGCCACGCTCATGCTCAACAACAATGGATGGTCTACTGGGGAAGAGATTAATCTTTTCAACCCACAGTGGTGTATTGAGAAGGATATTCAATGAGATGAAATTCCTCAATGGGAATGTTGAAACTGAAAGGATTGGCTGTGGGTGGGATGGTACAATACAGTTAAGGTCTATGGTGGAAATCCAATGGATAGATTCAAGGCAGGGCTAATGAGGAGAATATTTCAGCTCATTATCACACAACACAACTTACGTTAGTACCTGCTTCCTTTTCTGACACTGATGGTTTGTGGATTTACCTGTGTCTCTGAAGAGGTGGCACACTTCACAATAATCCACTTCCAAAGTGTAGCTGGGAGATTGTTGTAAAATTAATGCAAGGTCTGGTGCTCAAGAATTCCAGCAGTAGCTGCATCAGTTTGTCCATTTATTTTCCTGGTACTGGTGTAATGGGCCAAATGGCCTTCTTCTGTGCCATAACAATTCTGTGATTTTGTTTACAGCTCTTCTTGTGGACCAAGAGGATGGGCAATTTTCCTACCTCTCCTCTCCCTTTCAGCTGCCCAAATAAATTTGTTGCAATTGTTGGCCTCCTCCCCTTCTGCCTAATGATTTTTCCAGGGCCAGCTCCCCTCTTTGCCTCACCATCAACCCCCAATTTTTTCCCATAGCCAGGGACTGAGCGCAAATCATTCCCAGCTGGAATCTTTGAGCACTGGCTTAGCCACCTTTCAGTCTGGACAGGAGGAGATGCTGTTAAATTCAGCTGGCCCCCCCATGTTGCCGATTCCCTCATGGTCAACACCTTCAACAGCCATGCCGCCCCACTTCCTGGCTGTAATTTTTGGTTCGCTGTGATTGATTGCTACAAGTGCGGTGGGGTGATGAGAGCGAGTTGTTGTATAATCCCGAGCAGTCTAGTCAAAGTGCAGATGTTTGATTAGTAGCAATTTACTCCAAATTTACTCCAGATTTACTCCAAAGTGATCTACTAACAAGGAATTTGTTTGATAATCTAGAAGGGAAATAAGGATAATCCAGGAAACTTTAGACTGGCGAGTCTCACATCAGTGGTTGGGAAGCTGTTGGACAAAATTCTACGGGATAGGATTTATGCACATTTGGAAAAGCATGGCTAATTAGAGGCAGTCAGCATGGCTTGGTGCAGGGCAGGTCATGTCTGCCTAGCTTGATTGGATTTTTCGAGGAGGTGGTGAAGGTGATCGATGAAAGATATTGTTTACATGGATTTTAGTAAGCCTTTCGACATAGTCACCTTTACACTGTCATCGTGAACCCTTGGCTGTGTGGATTCAGAACTGGCTTGTCCATAGAAGACAGAGGGTAGTGGTGGAAGAGTGCTTTTCAGGCTGGAGGTTCATGACTCGTCGTGTTCTGCAGAGATCCATACTGGGATCTCTGCTGTTTGTGACATTTATATAAATGATTTAGATGAAAACATAGATGGGTGGACTAGTAAGTTTGCAGACAATACAAAGATCGGTGGAGTTGTGGATAGTGTAGAAGCTTGTGAAAGGATACAGCGGGATGATAGATCAGTTGCAGATATCGGCACAGAAATGGCAGATGGAGTTTAATCCGGTTAAGTGTGAGGTGCTGCACTTTGGGAGATCAAATGTTAAAGCAAAGTATACAGTTAATGGCAGGACTTCGAGCAGCTTTGATATACAGAAGGATCTTGGGATTCAAGTCCAGAGCTCCGTGAAAGTGATACGGTGGTAAAGAAGGCATATGGGATGCTTGGCGTTATTGGTCAGAGAATTGAGTACAAGAGTCAGTACGTCATATTGCAGCTTTATACGACTTTGGTTTGGTTAAACTTAGAGTATTGCATTCAATTCTGGTCACCCCACATTACAAGAAGGATGTGGGTGCATGGGAGAGACTGCAGAAGGGATTGACCAGGATGTTACCTGGATGAGCTGTAGGGAGAGGATAGAAAAACCCAGGTTGGTTTCTCTTGAAGTAGCGATTGAGGGGAGACTTGATAGAAGGTTATAAATTATGAGATGCATAGAATGGGTTGACTGTCAAAATCTTTTTCCCACAGTTGAAATGTCTAACACTAGGAAGAATACATTTAAGGTGAGAGGTGGAAAGTTCAAAGGAGACATGAGGGGTAGGTTCTTAATGCAGCGTGAGTTCGAAATCTGGAACGTACTGCCCGGTGCGGTTGTGAAGGCAGATAGAACTGGGACATTTAAGGGTCTTTTAGATAAACATATGAATATGCAAGGAATGGAAGGATATGGCACAAGGACAAGCAGAAGGGATTAGTTTAATTTGACAACATGTTTGGCACAAAATCGTGGGCTGAAGAGACCATTCCTGTGCTGTACAGTTCTATGATGTATGTTCTAATCTGAAAGAAAACTTTTTGACTCATGAAGGGCCAGAGGAGAGCAAATATATCATTTCTCTGTTGAGAAACTGTTTGGTTAGACCAGACATTGAAATTGTGAGGAGCTGAATTTTTATCTCTTACTTTTCCAACCTGTGCTTGGCTGCATCATCAGGGAACAAATCTTAATGTTAGGATGTTGAGGAGGACGGAACTGATTTTGGCTCATTCAGTGAATGTCACTGGGAAGGCCATAATTTATTGGCCATCCTTTATTGTCCTGGAGAAGATGAGAGTGACACACATGCTTGAACTCCTGCGGTCTGTAAGCTGAAGGCAGACCTACAATGTTAGTCGGGATGAAGCTCCAGGATCTTGACCCAGTGACAGTGAAGGAAGGGTGATAAATTTCCAAGATGAAAATTGAGAGACTTTTGGAGGGTGGCTCACAGGTTGTGGTGCTCCCAAGTATCTGCAGCCCTTTGACCTTTGAGGTGGTATAGGCTGCAGGTTTGGAAGATGCTGTCTAAGGAGTCTTGTTGGGGTGCATCTTGTGAATGGTACACATTGCACTGCTATTGTGTGTGTTACTAGTGGGGGGAGTGAATGACTATGGATGCGGTGTCAATCAAGTGGGAACTTCCTCTTGGATTATGTCCAGCTTCTTAAGTGTTGTTGGAGGCACGTTCATCCATGCAAATAGAAACTAATATAATCGAAACCAGACCAATTAAACCATTCAGCGTTACATTCAAAGTGCAAATGCTCATGAGCACATCCACACCGTTTGTCCAAGTGATAAGCCCGATCCAATCTGTACATGTTGGAGTTATTCATCCATACAAACCTGGCAGATATTACACACTGCAGACTTCCTGGTGTGGTATGCCTTCCAGTAATGTGGGTTGGGGGAATGAGACAGAGTGTAGAATTTCTGCTCCTGAAAGAAATATTTTGTGATGGAAATTCTGCCCGTTGTCAGGCAGAAACAGTTCCACTTCCAGAAGCCTCCCTTGTGAGGCTACCAGATGAAGACAGATGCAAATAAATCTATTGTAAACTTCTAACAAGTTTCATTCTTTGTATTGCTGTAAGGCAAATTAGGTATATAAAATGTGCTACCAACCAGCAAATATGCAACAAAGAGAACATCCAAAGTCTGCATCTTGGCTTTGAGCAGCTGAAATTTTTCTTCAAGCGCAGGCCACACACAGGATTCATCAGAGCTCTTCACATCAAGAACAGGAAGACTCTGAGCTCAATTAAAAATTAGAGTCATATAAGCAGAGAAGATAGGAGCCTACCCTGTCATTCTTAACGATCAGGGCTGATCATCCAACTCAATAGCCTGATCCTGCTTTCTCACCATCACCTTTGATCTCATTCATCCCAAGTGCTATACCTAGCTGCCTGTTGAATGCATAGAGTCATACAGCACAGAAACAGACCCTTCTGTCCAACTCATCTATGCCAGCCAGGTTTCCTAAGCTGAACTAATCCCATTTGCTCAGCATTTGGCCCATATCCCCCTAAACATTTCCTATTCATATACCTATCCAGATGGCTTTTAAATGTTGCATTTGTACCAGCCTCCACCACTTTCTCTGGCTGCTCATTGCTGACACGCACCACCCTCTGTGTGAAAAAGTTTCCCCTCAGGTCCTTCTAAATCTTTCTCCTCTCACCCAAACCTATGCCCTCTATTTTTGGACTCCTCTTCAAAAAAACGCAATCAAGTTTGTGAGACATGATTTCCCATGCACAAAGCCTCTGCTGAAGCAGCATGTAACATGGCTACAACTTTAGCATCAGAGCTTGGCAGTTCACAGGAATGATGTTAGGAAGCATTTCTTCACAAGCAGGTTAGTGGAAATCTGGATCTCTCTTCCCTCAAAAAAGGAGTGGAATATTAAGGGACGTTAAGGGCTACAGAACCACAAGTAGGCAAAGTTAAACAGATCTCCTGAGATCTAAGCTGCGTCATAGAATGAGTACACTGGTCTGAATGGCCTCCTCCTGTTTCTAAGTACAGGCCATGCCACCCAGCCTAGCTATTATCGGACAACAGACCCTTTGAAATTGGAGCAAAATGAAAAACTAGTTGCAGTCCATGCCAACTGTCTCTTTGATCTGCCCCAACCACTCAACCATACAAACAAGGAGCAAAAACAGGCCCTTCGAGTCTTCCCCCTCATTCAATACGGTCGCAACAGATCTGATTTTAACCTCAACTGTACCTTCCTGCAGACCCCGATAATCTTTCATCTCTTGCTCATCAAGAGTCTGTCTCCTCTGCTTTGAAAATATTTAAAGATTCTGCATCCCCTGCCCTTTTCAGGAAGGGAATTTCCAAAGACTCAACTTCTGAGAGAAAACAAAAAAAGTTTCTTTATCTCTGTCTTAAATTGATGATGACTTATTTTTAAACTATGACCCCAAGTTCTAGATTCTCCTGCAAGAGACGTCCATCTGGTTAAGATCCCACAAGATCTTATATGTTTCAATTAAGTCACCTTGGACTTTTTAAATTCCATAGGATACAGGCCTGGACCAGTCTAGACTGTTCTCAAAAGACATTCTTCGCAGCTAGTTGTCCAGTAAATCTCTGAACTGCTTCCAAAATATTAACATCTTTCCAAAGTACAGTGACAAGTGCTCTACATAGTATTCCAGATGCAGAATCACTAACACCCTTGTGACTGAAGCATAACTTCTGTACTGAGATAGTGGGAACTGCTGATGTTGGAGAATCTGAGACAACAAAGTGTGGAGCTAGTTGAACACGGCAGGCCAAGCAGCATCAGAGGAGAAGGAAAGCTGACGTTTCGGACCTGGACACTTCTTCAGAAAAAGGCCCTTTCTGATGAAGGGTCTAGACCCGAAACATCAGCTTTTCTTCTCCTCTGATGCTGATTGGCCTGCCGTGTTCAACTAGCTCCACACTTTGTTATCTCTAACTTCCGTGCTCTTGCATTTGATTCCCCTCATACTACACCTTAACAGTCAATGAATTTTCTTGATTGTTTGCTGTACCTGTGCAATAACCTTCTGTGATTCATTCACTAGGACACCCAGATCTTTCTTCATCTCAGAGCTTTGCAATCTCTCATCTTTCAAAGATTCTGCGCATTCATGAGGCTGCATTTGGAGTCCTGATTGCAGTTCTGGTCATCCTACTATGGAAAGAATATTACTGAACTAGAAAGAGTGCAGAAAAGATTTGCTAGGATGCTATCTAGACTGGAAGGTTTAGGTCATAAGGACAGGTTGGCTAGCCTGGGACTTTTCTCCCTGGAGCGCAGGAAACTGAGGGGTGACTTTACAGAAGTCAATAAAATCATGAGACGTATCGATGAAGTAGGTAGTCAACAGCTTTTCCCCATGGTAGGGGACTCTAAAACTAGAGGGCATTGCTTTTAGGTGAGAGGGAAGAGATGCGAAAGGGTCCGGGGGGGCAATTTTTACACACAGAGGGTGGTGAGCGTCTGGAATGGGCTGCCAGAGGTAGTGGTGAGATCAAGTACAATTTTGTCATTTAAGAAACATTTAGACAGGTACATGGCTGGGATAGGTAGGGAGGGATATGGACCAATTGCAGGCAAATGGGACGAGTTTAAATTGTGAAAACCAGGCAGCATGGGCAAGTTGGACCGAAGGGCCTGTTTCCATGCTGTAGACCTCTGTGAGTACTTTGATAATGTGCTTCCCTTTTATTCTTTCTGCCAAAATGGACAATTTCACACTTTCCTACATTGTACTTCATTTTCAAGGCCTTTGCCCATTCACTTAACCTATCTGTATCCCATTGTAAGTTCCTTATGTCCTTTTTGCAACTCACTTTTTAGCATCATTGGCAAATATAGCTACCATACCTTCCGTCCTTCTATCCAAATCGTTTCCAGAAATTGTAAAGTCTTGAAGCCTCATGCTGACCACTCCCAGGATAACACTGGGGGGATGCTGCACTATTGGAGCTTGTACTGTGTAGTTACAAAGTACAAGAGAAATGCTATCTGCTCTCTCTGTTTGGCATTAAAGATACCATGGCATTATTCTGGAGAAGAGCAGGGGAGCTCTCTTTGCAGTGCTGCCCAATCTCTTGATTAACATCTTATTAAAACAAACCTGAGCTTTATCATATTTCTGCTCCTGGAAAGTTGTTGTTGGGTTCCCCACATGACAATGGTAATTATACTCCAAAAGACACATTTTATTCATTGTAAAGTGTTTGAGCTCTGCCTCATTAATTTATTTTTTCTTGGAGCAATCAAAAAGTATTGCACAAATTGTGCAAAATACTTCCTCACTATCTCATGTGCATAAAGGTCCCTCACATAAAGATAATATTGCCTCTTTGTGCCATAGAAAAAAACCTTGCATTTAGACAGCACCTTTAACAACTACTTGGCACCCCATAGAATCATATAATCCCTACAGTGTGGAAGCAGGCCCTTCAGCCCACTGGCCCTCTGAAGAGCATTCTGCCCAGGCCCACTCCAACCTTGTAACCCCGCATTTGCCATGGCCAATCCACCTAAACTGCACAACTTTGGACCGTTGGAGGAAACCAGACAACCCAGAGGAAACCCACACAGGCAAGGGAAGAATGTGCAAACTCCACACAGACAGTCGTCTGAGGATGGAATCAAACCCAGGTAGCAGCGCTAACCTCAAAGCTACCGTGCCTTCCAAAGATGTTTTAAACCTGTGGACGTACTTTACGAAATGTAGCCATTTGTGTAATGAGGAAGAAGCAGTAGTCAACTTGCATAGAGAAAGCTCCCACTGAAGCAAAGACATTTTGGCCAGTTAATGGTGCTTTCTGTCTGCTCTCTCAATCACTCGCCAATTGTCGGATGAGTTATTGACAATACGATCAAGCAGCATCTGCTCAGCAACAACCTGCTCGTTGATGCCCAGTTTGGGTTCCATCAGGCCCACTCAGCTCTTGACCCCATTACTGAAAAAGAGACAAATGCCAGAGAGAAGAGCAACTGCATTTGACATTGAGGCCACTTTTGCCCAAGTGAGGCATTAAGGAGCCCAAACAAGAAAACTCCAAAGCGCATCCCAACCCAGGCCAATACGTCCCCACCCTCTCCCTGTAACCTTTATATTAACCATGTCTAACTCACCTCGCCTCCTGCACAACTGTGGACACCATAGAGCAAAACAGAATAGGAGAGAATAGAAATTTATTGTCATGTGTATTTTTACATGAAAAATAGTGAAACCTTTTAAAAACTGCCCTGCTAGGGAGCCTATATTAATGACAGAAGTCATGCAAGGTAAAGTTAACCACATTACCACAGCCAAACTACCTAACCTGCTCACCTTGGGGCTGTGGGAAGAAACCAGTCTGAGACCCAGACAAACACAGGGAAGAGCATGCAAACTCCACACAGGCTGTCACCCAAGGCTGGGGATTGAACCTGGGCCCTGTGAGACACTACTGCTAGCCAATGAGCCACCACACCAGACCTAAGCTGCATTACTCTACCTGGCGGTCTCAATGTCTTTTGCACTTCGACTCAGCTCTTCCCCACCCCCACCTATTCTCAGCTTCCTCAGATTATAATGTGATGGGGCAAGTTTAAGCGTTACTCAAAAAAAATCCGAATATATTAAGTTCCAATATACTGCAATTTACTAAATTGATGCTCAACCATCACTAATCCTGAGTATTCTGCTGATTAGAGTTAAGGGGATAAGGTCAGCAGATATGTGGTCAGATGGTGCGACAAATAACTACTCATTTATTACAAATTCATAGCATATTTGGGTCAGAATTAGAGTTTCTCACCAGGAGGTCTACATCTTATTAGAAAGTAGATTTCCACCCTGCAGCTCCTCTCTCACTGACAGATTAAAGAGCCCCCAGCTCTGGCAACAACATGAGTACCACTTCTTCAATGTTTCGCCTCCTGCTCCATTCACACTGTTCCACCTCACTCCTAAACAAAACCTCATTTGTCTAGAACGGTCCTGTGAGATTTGAATCACATATTAATTTCCTTTGTCTTTTATTGCAAAAACATAGCATTAACTGTGCTCCAGCTGATTCCTTTAAAATGTATGATAGAGACATCTCTTATATATGGTTCGTTAGTATCGCCCAGGTCAATGTTAATCTGCAGTACTCCACAACAACAACAATTTGCATTTAGATTGTACCTTTAAAGGAAAACATCCCAGAATACCTCCCTGCCACAATATCAGCTTTAAATTGATGTCAAACCATACAATGTCAATGCATTAGGCTTTAATTAATGTACGGGAGATGAACAGGAGATCATGTAGTGCAGAAGGCAGTGTGCCTAACTCTGAGCCAGATGCTCCTGTTTGACTCCAGTTTTAGGAGCTCACAGCCAAGGAAGTCACTTCACTGAAAAAAAACGAAGTGCACTTTGAAACCTTGTGTTTTCAAATAAACTTGTTGGACTGTAGCCTGGTGTCGTGTGACTTCTGGCTTTACTTTATGATGCACACACACAGAATGTAGAAGTATAAAGAGACCGACTGTGACCTGATTCAGACTCCCATTTGCCCAGCGATCTTGTGAATTGCACTCAGATTGGTGGGCCCCATTTGCAGCCAGAATACATTGAATGTGATACCAGCCACGAGGTCAGCAAAATGTTGCTCTGACACAGTTCCATCCAAGCGCTGACGGAGGCTTCCTTACTATAGATGGGCAAGATTGATGGGAATATCTCTTATGCAAAGGGGATCGCAAAGCATAGAAGGCATACAAGAGTTTAATTTGGACACTGAGGGGATTTCAGTTAAAACAAAAATGAAAAGGTGGAAGATCATACTGAATAGTGAAGCAGACCAAGGGGCTGAATGGTTTCTTCTCAATCCACTTGGTTAGAAACCAGACTGAGCATGAAACAAACCTGGATCTGACCAGATACAAATTGTGGGGTGACAGTTGTGGCACTAACAGTGGGCTCATAATCCAGCGGTACAGGCTAGTGATCTGGGAGCATGGGTTCAAATCCTGCCATGGCAGTTTGCATAATTTCAATTCAATTAATTTGTTTTCAAGAATCTGGAATTGAAAACTAATCTCAATAACAACATCATGAAACTACCATCAATTGTCACAGAAGCCCATCTGGTTCACTAATGCTCTTTAGGGAAGAAAATCTTTTGTTTCAAAAATAAACTTTATTCATAATATTTGTACATGTACATTCCAGAACATTACAAAAGGTACAACAAAATTCAATTTGTCTCCATATAGCATGCTTCGCTCTCGTGTGTCTCAGTACGAGTGCAACACTACTAATATTTACAATATACAATCTATGTCAGGCTTTTGGCCTGAGGGCTAAGCACTTCAAATTGAAAATTACAGAAAATGCATCAGAACCACACTTTTCTCCCTGCACCACATTCCTTTCTGAGTGCCCTAAATACAATTTCAGTATTCCCGTTTTTCACAATGTACATCCTTTGAAAGATACACAGTCCAAGGAGTTTCTCCAAAATCTAATCTCTTGGAGTACTATTGCCAAAGGGTCTTAGGTAGTTGCATTTCCCCATCCTTCTGAGGTGCCTTCGCTGAACTTTAGTGCATCATTCAGGACAAACCTTGGAATTTATTTTTATTCTTTGAAAGGATGAGGATATGGCTGGCTACAGCAGCATTTATCACCCAACCTTAATTACCCAGAGGGCAGTTAAATGTCAACACATTGTTGTGGATCTGAAGTCACATGCAGACCGGATTAGCTAAGGATGGCAACTTGCTTCCCTAAATGGCATCAGTGGGTGTTTCCCTAACAATCAGCAATGGTTTCATGGTCATTAGAAGACTCCTAATTCCAGCTTTGATTTTAATTGAATCCGCCATGTTGGGATTCAAACCAAGGTCCCCCGAACATTACCTGGGTCTCTGGATTAGTCCAGTGATAATACCACCAGTCCATCACCTCCCCCAATCAGCCTACAGCATTCAGTTGAGGACAACTCTTTACATTGGAAAACCAACAAGGTTCAACTAAACCAAATATTGTCTTTCATTGAGTTGATGGTCCC
This sequence comes from Stegostoma tigrinum, assembly GCF_030684315.1. Classification (NCBI taxonomy): domain Eukaryota; kingdom Metazoa; phylum Chordata; class Chondrichthyes; order Orectolobiformes; family Stegostomatidae; genus Stegostoma; species Stegostoma tigrinum. The sequence continues at coordinate 9,776,151 of NC_081372.1, forward strand.
TGAATCACTGTTGATATTATTCTGGCCTGTGTTCCTGGAATCGGGTCCCAGGTAATGTGGTTGACTAATCAGCCTTGTGAAAGGGCCTACCAGCCCATTCAGTTATACAAACCGCTAGCATTATGGTTCTACCTACACCATAAGGACCACAGTAACTCAAGTAGGTGGCTTACCAATACCTTCTCAAGGGTGATTCAGGGTGAGAATAAATGTTCACCTTGTCATATCCCATGAACGAATACATTAAAGAAACTTAATCTATCCATGAGCCCACACTGGGTTTCCCATGTGGTGCATTGGAGAGTCATTGAGCTTGGCTCTCCCAAGGCAGTGGGAGAATTTTTCTATGAAGAAGGAATGAATTAAAATTGATGAATATTTTGTTAGATGAATGTGTGTAGCACTGCTTTTGGATTTTTATCTTTAGAAATTGCCAGATCCTGTTCACTTCCAGGTGATAAATGATAGCACTACAACCTAGTGTTCACATTCAATACAGGTCTTTATTTATGGAGATCCACATTACAATAATGCACCTCCAAACTCAACAACAGTAGTCCCATTCTGCTGTTCGATAGCTGCCCAAGTGAATCCACAATTAAGGCCCAATGCCTGAAAGCAATTAAACACTTGATTAATGTACAATGATTCAAGACTATCTGAAAGGAGCTGTAAAGATGATTCCATCCAGAAAGAGTTAACCAGGGCATAGCAGGCCCAGGTTACCATAGGAACGCACAGCTGCTTCATTTCACACATTACCTTGCCCCAGAATTAAGCTGTCAAAAATATCAGCATTTTCAACAGTTCATGCTCTTTGAGATCTGCAATCTTTCGCAATTTGCACATGTTTGGCATTAGGCAGCAGCGCTACCTGAATTTTAAAAAAATGAAACATGCTGTGTAAAAGACCAGTGGAAGCAGATTGAACATTCGCTTTCAACTTTCAAGAGTCTGACATTTACTGTAAGATAATACATCAAACGGAGACCTCCACTGACCTTCTCGGGTGGACATGAAAGATCCCGTCGCAATATTTCGATGTCTCTAGGCTAAAACTGCTCCCCCTATCAACCTCACTCAAACAGATTAACTGGCCATTGTTGTTGATGGGATCTTGCTGTACATAAATTCAACGCCAGGTTTCTCAACTACAGCAAATTACATCACTTTGAAAGTACTTAATTGATTGAAAATCATGAGGGACTGTACTAAGGTTGTGAAAGATGCTAATTCAATGCACAATCTTTCTTATTTGAGAAGCAAACATTTGAGGGATAGGACGGGGGAGAGAGAGTGCTTGGTGGAGAGGGTTTGGAAGAGCAAGTTGTCTGGATTTAATGAGATAGCTGCGGGAAAGAACCAGAAGATGGGCCAAATGGTATTTTTCTGCACTGTGTGATTCACTCACAGTAAATAATGCCTACTATGTGGATGCTACCTATCACCAACTGGGGCCAATAACATTCATTTTTCTTAAACAGCTAACATAATGAGCATACCTGCAGCCTGCAGGATCCAATAAAGCGTTACTCCACGATTGTAGTGTTGTATTCATTTTCACAGGTTCCCTCGCATGCCCTCTCATGGTTCCCCATCAACCTTGTGTTTTGTCCCATCTCTTTCCCTGGTAGCTTAATTCAAAAAGATGTAACATTTTTCACACATCTTTAGGTTGATTTGCTGGAGATGAAGCTGCAATTTCTGAAGTCATAGAGGCAACCTCCTCCCATCTCTACCCAAGGAGGATAAAATCTTGGATTGGTGGTAATGTTTAAACATTGATACAAATGTGGATTGATGTGGCAATCATTCCATCTTATCAAATGCTTTTAGTCTTTCTCTGGATGGTTCTGCGGGTCTTTAGAACTTTTAGCATCTCACCGAAGTGGGGGATAGATGGGTTGACAATGAGGATGAGCAACTGGCTGCGGTGCTAAAAAAGGGGAAGAGTTGCAACGTCACCCTGAGCCCGTGTCCTGTTCTTACCTGGGTTCAAACCTTCCAGCCAGGGCATGAAGACAGACAAAACCAGTTAAAAACTGCAACTCACTCTCACCAGTATCATTTGGAAGTAACAGGCCGCAGGTGACATGTCCATGAAGCAAGTGAAATTATTGGTAAATCTAACAGTAAACTAAATTCGACTGTTCCAACCAACAGCAGGATTAGGCTATGGCCAGTTGTAACTAATTGTATGCTAGTACCCGCCTCCCTAACCTGACCTCCCACCTATCCACTCCTTCCACCCCAAGCCTCACGCCTATCTCCTACCTACTAGCTTCATACAGTCTCCTTGACCTATCCGTCCTCCCTGGACCAACCTATCCCCTCCCTAACTCCCCACCTATGCTCAACTTTACTGGCTCCAACCCCACCTCCTTGACCTGTCTGTCTCCTCTCCACCTATCTTCTCCTTTACCCATCTTCTACCTGCCTCCCCTCTTCTCCCTATTTATTTTAGAAGCCCCTTTCCCTCCTCCATTTCTGAAGAAGGATCTAGACCCGAAACACCAGCTTCCCCGATCCTCTGATGCTGCTTGGCCTGCTGTGTTCATCCAGCTCTACAACTTGTTGTCTCAGATTCTCCAGCATCGGCAGCTCCTACTATCTCTGCCCTTGACATCAAGACCACACTTGACCAAGAATCCCTCCATAACAAAACTGGAATCAGTGGGAATTGGGGGTAAACACTCTGCTCGCTGGAGTCATATTTGACGCATAAGAAGATGGTTATGGATGTTGGCGATCAGCCACCTCAGCTCCAGGACGTCTCTGCAGGAGTCCCTCAGGGTGGTGTCCTGGGCCCAACCATCTTCAGCTGCTTCATCAATGACCCTCCCTCCATCATAAAGTCTGAAATGGAAATGTTCTGTGATGATAACACAATGTTCAGCACTATTTGCAACTCCTTGGATATTGAAGCAATACATATACAAATGTAGCAAGACTTGGACAACATTCAAGTTTGGACTGAAAAATGGCAAGTAACATCATGCTACTCAAATGCTACTTTATATTGACAAAAAAGAAACAAACTAGCCATTGCACTTGATGTTCAAAGACATTACGATAACTGAATTCCTCCACTATCAGTATCCTGGGAGTTACCAATGGTCAGAGATTGATTCATCGCCAAATAAATGCTGTAGTTACAAGAGCAGATGAGACACAAGGAATGCTACAGCATGTAACTCACCTCCTGACTCCCCAAAACCTGTCCAGTATCAACAAGGCACAAGTCAGGAGTGTGATGGAATACTCCCCAGTTGCCTGAATGAGTGCAGCTCCAACAACACTCAAGAAGCTTGACACCATCCAGGACAAAACAGCACACTTGATTGGCACCACATCCACTAACATCCATGCTCCCACCGCTGACGCTCTGGAGCAGCAGTGTGTACTATCTACAAGATGCGTTCCACAGATCCACCAAGGATCCTTAGACAGCACCTTGCAAACCCACCAACGCTACCACCAAGTAGGACAAGGGCAGCAGATGCATGGGAGCACCACCACCTACATGTTCCCCTCCAAGCCACGTAACATCCTGACTTGGAAATATATTGCCATTCCTTTACAGTCACTGGATCAAAATCATGGAATTCCTTCCCTAATGGCTTTGTGTGTCTACCGACAGCACATGGATTGTAATCGTTCAAGAAGGCAGCTCACCACCACCTTCTGAAGGGCAACTAGGGAAGGGCAATAAATGCTGATGACCGCATCCTGTGAGTGAATTGAGAAAGCAGCAGAATGCTATGGGATGATGGGAAAGATTTAAAAGGGACCTGAGGCACAGGCTTTTCACACAGAGGATGGCTCGTATGTGGAATGAACTGCCAGAGGAAGATGCTAGATGCAGGTACAGCTACAACATGAGTAGGTACATGAACAGGATCGGTTTACAGGGATATGGGCCAAACACAGGCAAAATGGAACAAAAACAGAAGTTGCTGGAAAAGCTGAGGAAGGCTCACTGAATCCGCAACTTAAACTCTGACTTTTTTCTTCACTGGCAAACAGGAGTAGGTAGTTTGTGAAGAAGGGTCTAGGCCCGAAACGTCAGCTTTTGTGCTCTGAGATGCTGCTGGGCCTGCTGTGCTCATCCAGCCTCACATTTCATTATTTCGGTAGTTTGTGAAACCTGGTTGGCCAGGATGAATGGACTGAAGGGTATGTTACCATGTTGTATTGCTCTATGACTTTATGTTTAAAGTGATTACAAAAGTTAAACATTGCTGGACAGAATCATAGAATCCCTACAGAGTGGAAACAGGCCATTTAGCCCCACAAGTCCACACCGCCCCTCTGAAGAGCATCTCACCCTAACGCATTCCCCTACCCCTGCATTTTCCCCATGTCTAACCCACGTAACCTAAATATCCCTGGACACTGCAGGCAATTTAGCATGGGCAATCCACCTACCCTACAGATCTTTGCCATGTGGGAGGAAACCCGCGCAGACACAGGGAGAATGTGCAAATTCCTTTCAGGCAGTCTCCCAAGGCTGGAATCGAATCCGGGTCCCCGGCGCTGTGAGGCAGCAGTGTTAACCACGAAGTCACCATGTTGCCCACTAAGGCAATTGTTTTCATCTTGAGCTCATCAGGATCAAAATACCAGAAATCCAAATTCAGGAAGGGAACAACAATTTATACAGAATGAATAGAACCTGATTAGAATTCATGTTTATGCTGCAGGAACAGCTAACTATCGAACTTAGTAACGGATTAAATTCAAACTAGGCAAGTCCACTATATCAGGGCATTGCTATGGGATGTAGCAGGAAATGGCAGTTTTCAGAGCCCTTTCCTCATTGAAAATGATGCCATGTGTGAATATTATTCCTTTCGCACTACAAGCCTGACTAATAAACTTAAATTGGTTATTGATACAAGTCTTAGTGCAGTCAGGATTATTTAGTAAATGCTGTCTGACAGCGGGATCACTCCAAAGGTTGGACACTTTGTTCTGAGTTGTGCAAACACGGGTTTGCTGAGCATGCTCAGTGAGCTGGATGCTGCAGACATCAACTGGATACAGTGTTTGATATGGTCCCCTCACAGGGGCTACATTCCTGGCAATATACTGGCCGAGTCAGGAGAAACATTGTTGCTGAATCTACTCTGTCTAACTCTAACCCTAAGCCTAACCCTAAACCTAACTCTAACTCCAACCGCAACTCTAACCCAAGTGCGAGCCCCTATCGTAACACTAAACTTAACCCTTTACACCTATCAATGAGATAATGCTTAAACTTCTAAACTCCCGGAGACCAGGTCTAGCCTGTTCAATATTTCTTTATATGACAAACGCGTTGTGTGAGGTGGTGATATAGCATTAATGTCAATGGACTAGCAATCCAGCACTACAGGTTAAAGATCTGCGGCACATGGGTTTGAATCTCACCATGGTAGATGGTAAAATTGGAATTCACTGAAAATCAGGAATAAAAAGTTAATCTAATAGTGACGGCATAACCACTGTCAATCGTTGTAAAAACCTATCTTCGCTCATGCCCTTCAGGGACATGCCTACCTGGTCTGGCCTGCACGTAACTCCAGACCTATAGCAATGGAATTGGTGCTTAACTGCACTCTGGGCAGTGAGGAATGGGAAATAAATGCTGGTTTGGAGAGTGGTGACTACATCCTGTGAATGAATTTTTAAAAAATCCCTCACTCGTGGTGTTTCAAAATGTCAAAAAGAATTTGACAGATTATAGAAAATGATTTCGCCTTCTTTCTGTAAAACATCTTGCCTCACAGCAATAAATAGGCCTCCTAACTATTTCATACCCAGTTTAATACTAGTCTCACTCAGTAATTTCCATCGTCTCTGATCTATCTGTGAAACAGATGCCCCGATATAAAATATGATGGGAATTGGATATTTCCATAGACTCTTCTTTGGAAAAGGTGTAATAGGTGTATTCCGTTCACCTACAAAAAAAGACTTGCTGAGATTAAAGCCAGTAAGACACAAACAAGACAGGAGAACATTGTAATTAAAAATAGAGGAAAGCTCTGAATGAATGCTATGATGTTGTTGAACTCAAAGTTGAATCCTGTGAAGTGTCTGAGTGAACATGAAGTGTTTCTCCAGCTGACATTGAGCTTCATTGGAACACTGTAGAAGGCCCAGGATGGAAATGTTAGCATGGGAGCAAGGTGCATGTTTGAAATGGCAGGCAAGCTTGGGGTTACTCCTGTGAACAGAGTGGAGGTGTTTCACAAAGCAGCCACCCAGTGTACATTTGGTCTCGCCAATATGAAATAAACCACATTACGTGTGGTTAATGCAGTTAACTTGACGGCCACCAGCAGTGGAGAAATGAGAAGTGGGGGGTTCCAACGCATCATCCTCCGACACTTCCACCATCTACAATCCAACCCAACCAGCTAAGATGTTTCTCCCTCCCCATCCTTATCTGCCTTCCGGAGGGACCACTCTCTCCATGACTCCCTTGTCCGCTCCACACTCCCCTCCAGCCCCACCACACCCAGCACTTTTCCCTGCAACCGCAGGAAATGCTACACTTGACCCCACACCTCCCCCCTCCACCCCATCCCAGGCCCCAAGAAGACTTTCCACAGCAAGCAGATGTTCACCTGCACATCTGCTAATGTGATATTCTGCATCCGCTGTTCCTGTTGTGGCCTCCTCTACATCGGGGAAACCAAGCAGAGGCTTGGGATCGCTTTACAGAACACCTCCACTCAGTTCGCACTAAACAACTGCACCTCCCAGTCGTGAACCATTTCAACTCCCCCTCCATTCCTCAGATGACATGTCCATCCTGGGCCTCCTGCAGTGCCACAACGATGCCACCCAAAGCTTGCAGGAAGAGCAACTCATATTCCGCTTGGGACGCCTGTAGCCCAATGGTATCAATGTGGATTTCACAAGCTTCAAAACCTCCCTTCCCCCTACTGCTTCCCAAAACCAGCCCAGCTTGACCCACCTACCTAACCTGTCCTTCCTCCCACCTACCCCCTCCTCCTACCTCAAGCCCCACCCCCACCTCCTACCTAGTAACTTCATCCCGCCCCCTTGACCTGTCTGTCCTCGCTGGCCTGACCAATCCCCTTCCTAACTCCCTACCCACACTTCCACCTTTACTGGCTCCATCCCCGTCTCTTTGACCTGTCTGTCTCCTCTCCACCTATCTTCTCCTCTATCTTCTATTCACCTCCCCCTCTCTCCTTATTTATTTCAGAAACCCCTTCCCCTCCACCATTTCTGAAGATTGGTTTAAGCCCGAAACATCAGCCTTCCTGCTCCTCTGATGCTGCTTGGCCTGCTGTGTTCCTCCAGCTCTACACCGTGTTATATCAGAGATACAAGAGAGCCAGGTTAGAGGAATGGGGAATTCTTGGAGGAGTGTGGAGGAGATTACAGAGACAGGGAGGGTGGGTGTGGGCAGAAAAAGATTTGAAAATGAAGATGAGAAATTGACATTGAAATCCCCTTTTCCTCAGTATCCAAATCTACTGATAAAAATAGATCTTGTCCTCGTAGCTGATGTTGCTGCCCATTACTGAAGCAGCAGCACAATGAACATTCCTTTCAAAAATTCTATGCTCAGGTTCTTCAATTGTAAACCAGTTTTGTGACAAATAATTACTATTGAACTGTGTTGCTTTGATTGTAAATGTTGAATTGCTCAGGCTGTTGGAAAATGTGAGGTTATGCATTTTAGTAGAAAGAACAGAGGAGCTGAATATTATTTAAGCATAGAATTATTTCCCAAAGCTACAGGGCAGAGGGATTTGGGAATTCTTGTGCATAAATCACAACAAACTAGCATCCAAATTCAGCAGGTAATAGGGAAGGGAAATGTAGAGTTGACCTTTATCTCAAAGGAGCGTAAAAATAGGGATGTTTTGTAAAAATGATGCAAGGTACTAGTTGGATGACAACTGGAACACTGTGAAAGGTTTTGGGCACCTTAACTAAAGAAAGATACATTGGCATTTAGGCAGTGCAGAGAAAGTTCACTAGGCTAAGGGCATTAGGCCTGTATTCATTGGAATATCAAAGAATGATCTTATTGAAGCATGCAAGATTCTTACAGAGCTGTAGGGTAGATGTGGAAAGATTGTTTCCCCTTGTGGGAGAGTCTAGAATCAGAGAGCGTAATCTCAGAATTAGGGCTCAAATGTTGAACACAGAAATGAGAAGGGGTTTCAACTACTCAGAGCAGAGTGCATCTGTGGAATTCTTTACTGCAGAGGGCTGCAGAGGTTGGTTTGTTAGGTATATTCAAGTCTAAAATAGACAGATTTTTAATCAGTAAGGGAATCAGTGTTTATAGAGAAGGGCAGGAAAGTGGAGTTGAGGATTATCAGCTCAGCCATGATCTCAATGAATGGTGGAAAACTTGATGGGATAAATGGCCTCTTCTGTTCCTTAATTTATGGTTTTCTAGGCAGTTTATCTTTAGTTTGTTTGATTATGTGCATTGGACCATTGCCCTACTATGTATGCAGGGAATGTTAAAAATTTGGAACTCGCCATCGCAGAAAACAGTTGTGGCATTAGCCTTAGAGGCATTGAGGGATCCGCTCATTAAGCACAAGCAGGGCAAAGGAGCCTGTGCTGGTGGCATTAAATGAAGTAGGATACGAGGAGATTAGTTTTAGTTGCAGTTTTAGAATGGAAGGGGGAAACGTGTTGGTGCAGGTTTAGAAGGCAGAAGGGCCTGTTCATGTGCTGTATTGTTCTTTGTTCTGTCAAGCAAATGATGACGTGGGCTGAATGGACTGTTTCTGAGCATAAGTTTGATGTAGAGATTGTATGATATAGTCTAAATTGTGGTTGAAGGACAAACAACTTGCTTTTTGATACCATGGATGACTAACGTTCATTCATTACTGGCTCATGATACATGGCATAATTGTTACACTACCCCATCCCATGAATTGGTGAGGAAGGTGACCAGAAGGGCAATTAAGTTGACTCCCGAGAAAAACCCACTCCATCTGGCTACCTCAGCAGCTAAATGCTGACTTCACCTTCTCAATTCTTCACCAATTAAAGCCTTTACATGGTCAATTAACAGCCACTTCAGGGACTCCATGGGGCACTGCCCCAGTTTCTTGCTTTTCCGGCAGGTGAGAGAATTGGCAGCCTTCCCAACAGGGGTCTGGGAATGGGATTCTAGGGAGTGATGTTGAAAACCATTCCCTCATCCTTGACTATGACATCCATTCCCCCCATGATCATCACCTTGGAGGCACGTCCCTCCGACTTCCACACCACCAAGGTAGCCTCAGCAGGGGAAGAAGGAGGCTTCCAGTGGTGAGGCTGCAGACTGAGTGGGAAGATTTGCCAATCGGCACTTCAACTGATGCTTGATCTGGCGAGCTTTCTCACTGGATGGCTTAAGGAGGCGGTCACCGTTGTAGTCACCTATATTTAATGCAGTCAACACTAAAGCCTGGCCTATATAGAGAGTCACCACATACAAACAAGGTGAAAGGGGATTTGCATTTACACAGCAGTGACAGGAAAAGACAAAATGATGACTCTTGATGGAAAGTTCATGTCAATTTTCAGTTAAAGCTTTTGTTGCAGTGGTCTTTCCCTCTTGTTAAGCTCACTTTCAAACTAGTCTTCATTTGGAATAAGGGTAAAAGTTGCTGCTGTATTAAGGATTGAAAATTAGAAAAGATCTTGATGCCCCTCATATTCTCTGCTTAGGGCCCTCTAATAGGGAACAGTCAACAAGACTAGCTTTAATCTTTCACTGACATGAAAAGTTTCATCAGGCTTCAGATAGGGGGACTCTGTCGGTTTGATAAATTTGTGCATGTTGTGATGTAGACAGTGCGATTTGTGTACATGCATAGCTTTTTCAATAATAAATATTGCAAGTTTAGGATTTTGGGTTTTGAGTTAGTAACATCTGGCATCTGAATAATTAACTCGTAAAGAATGTTGGTGGCCACAATGATTTTGAAGGATTAGCTTCAGAATTAATGGGTTTTGTACAGCACCAGTTGGATCTTTGTTTTCCATAGATTCTTCTGCAGCCCAGGGGGATAAATAATGGGACATCAAGGTTTATTGGAGATTTCTAGAGCATCGAATGTTATAAGTTTGAGGGAACCATACATAGCTTGAAGAGAGAATTTTCTTTTCAGCCTTACTTTGAGTTTAGAAGCCCTGTGAAGTCTTTGGGTGAAAATGAATATGTAGACCGGAGCTCCTATGAAGGGAAGTGTAGTAAAAAGGTAGACTACTTTAGAAGACAGGTAATGTTATTTCTTTATTTTTCTACTTATACTAAGAACAACTTTGGTTTCTATGTGTTATTACTCGCACCTATGTTTTGTACCTAGATAGCTTCGTAATTAAGATGGTGCTGTGTCTGGTGACAATTTACACTTTTCACTATATTCCTGTACTTTTGTACTTGACTATATGAGACAATAAAGCTTAAATCAAATCAAATCAAAAAGGAGTTTATGGCAGTCCTTACCTGGTCTGGCCTACCTGTGACTCCAGACACACAGCAATGAGGTGGACTCTTAACTGACCTCTGGGCAATTAGGGATGGGCAATAGATGCTGACCTAGCCAGTCACACCCTCATCCCATGAATTAACAGAAAAAAGTAGCACCTCAGATAGTGTAACACTGCTTCAACACAAAGTCAATATAGATTATTGGTAGTTGTCTGGAGCGCTCTACTTAATATCAAACACAAGATTTCATTTAGATTCCTTAAACCAGTTTTCAGAGAGGCAACATATGTTGGAAACGCTTCTATTTTATGAAAGTCTTATGATTCCATTTTGCTAAACATAATCTTTACTAACTTGTACATAAGTAAATTAAGCTTTTCGTGGTGCCCTTCAGTCTTCATTTTAAGTTATTGTTGTTCTACCAGTTTTGATAGTTTGCACTCATTCTGCAGTTCATTTGAAAATCAGGTGTGTTTTAAACCCATGAATACTTCTATCAGGAAGGACAAAGGCAGAGATACATAGCAGCATCACCACCTGCAAGTTCCCTTTAAGCCACTCCTGACTTGGAAATATATCTCCAGTCCTTCTCTGTTGCCTGGTCAAATTCCTGGAAACCCCTCCCTGACAGCATCATGGGTCAATCCATGGTACATGCACTGCAACAGTTCAAGAAGGCAGCTCACCACCACCATTTTTTCAAGGGGGGAGCCAGGCATGGATAATGAATGTTGGCGCAGTCTGCGAAGTTCACATCCCATGAGAGAATCAAAGAAAGTGGTCCCCACGAGCTTGCCTAATAACTAATATCCAAGGAAAGTATTTTGTATTGTGTATAAATAGATACAGTGAAGATAGGAGTCAGAGGCACAGAACTTATTACTTCATTATATTGGCTTGTACTCAGTGTGCTTCTGATGTTAACACACTGGCTCTTGACATAAAATTGTGGAGATAATTATAACAATTGGCAGATCATTACGAGACTGCTACTAGGACCCAATTATAAGATTCAGCTGATAGTTTTTATAAAATTAAATCTGTGTCTGTCTATTTTTAACAGCTCTCTTAAAGCCTTTGCCCAGTTGCTACAGATGCTCTGTGCATGGACTGATCCAAGGGAATGACTAGAGGAGCAAAAGTGTTGAAACATAGAGAATAGATGTAGGCCATTAGGCCCAGCAAGCCCACTCTGCCTAATAATGCTTCCTCATTCCATCCAGACTCACTCCACTTCTAGATTTCCTGTGTCAATATTCTTTCTCACAATTGCACTAATTTCGTCTTTCACTAACAATGCTGGCCTAAGTTCCTTTCCTTTTTTGCCTCCACAGGTTTGAGTAAGACTGACTAATGAGTCCTGCACTATCAGGTGCCTATCCTCATGGATACAATGTTTACTTGAAGCCCTGTCCACCTTCCTTGGTGGTTGTACAATGTTAAATAGTACTATTTGAATGGGTTTCAAGGGGAGTTCTCCCCATATTGCTGGCCAACACTTATACCTCCACCAACACTACAATACAAGATCACCGATTGTTATCACATTGCTGTTTGTGAGAACTTGCTCTGCTTCAATTGGTTGCCAACTCTCACTTTACAACAGTAGCCACTTCAAATACACTCACATGCCTGTAAAGGTCTGTTGGGCAGCTGATGGTTGTTTTCAAGAATGAGTTAGAAATAATTCTTAGAGCTAAAGGTATCTAAGGGAATAGAGAGTTAACAGGAATAGGATCTTGAGTTGGATGGCTAGCTATGATCATATTGGATGGTGAAGCAGGCTCGAGGGGCTGAATGGCCTACTCCTATTTGACGTTTAGGGTGGCATGGTGGCTCAGTGGTTAGCTCTGCTCACAGTGCCAGGGACCCTGATTTGATTCCAGTCTTAGTTGACTGTCTGTGTGGAGTTTGCACATTCTCCCTGTGTCTGCATGGGCTTCCTCCGGGCGCTCCGGTTTCCTCCCACAGACCAAAAGATGTGCAGGCTAGGTGGATTGGCCTTGATAAATAGTCTTCAGGGATGCGTATGTTATGTGGGTTAGCCTTGGGGTTATGGGGATAGCATGGGGGGGCTTAGGTTGGGTGGGATGCTCATTTGTGGGTTTGTACACACTTGATGGGTCATACGGCCTCTTTTCACGCTGCAGGGATTCTGTTTGAAAGGTGCCATTGAGATGCATGTCATTCATTATAGTTCCAAATGTCATGTATGCTTATTAAAAGGTTATCTTAAAGGATGTTGGTTGGACACAGGGTCAGATTAGAATGCAGTTGAGTGGAGTTGCAAAATGACATGCCTCACTTCTTACAGCTGATCCTCAAAATGCTGATCCTACAAGATTGTGATTCCTTTTAAGTGGAAGAAAGTCAATTTGGATCAGTGAGATACGTGGTGCAGTGAACTGGCCAAACAAACGAGATTCCCTAACCATCAGCCCAATGGTTGGGGACCATATAACCACAACCTATTGTTGTGAAAACCCATCTAGTTCACCAGGGACCATCGATAGCATTCAGCTCCCTGGAATGAGGCAGCAGAGTTCACAAACAGAAAGAGGTTTCACTCCCTGAACATGCAGCTGCCCTGTGATCACTGGAAGCAAAGCCTTTAGAGAACTGATTGTGAATATACCAAAACAAAGTTTGCAGATGACACACAATAGCTGGAAATGCCAGTGTGAGGGTGACACACAGAATCAGTGCAGAAATTGTTTTGAAGTCATCTGGGTGGACTTCATAGAATATGAGTTCCCTGATTGGGGCTGCTAATCTGCTCCAATCAGGGAGCCCTGGCTGATAGATAAAAACAGGAGTATCAGGGGCTCTGTTCACTCTGAGAGCTGGCTCTGAGGGAGCTGGATCAGTGTCAAGGACTCTTCACATGTAACTGAAGGGTGAGTTGTTAATGGGATGCTGGCCTCTGTGGAGATATTCAGTCAGCAAAAGGATATCAACAGGCTAAGGAAGTGGGCAAGAAACCTGACAGATGGAGAAGAATGTGAGAATATTTACGGCTATACACTTTGGTAGGAACAATAGAGGATCAGACTATTATTTAATTGGAGAAGGACTGCAGAAGGTTACAGGATTGATGACTTTGAGAATCCTCGGTCATGAATCACAAAAACTAGCATCCAAGTGAATAATAAGCAATGGAATTTTGCTTTTATTTCAAATGCAAGGAAGAAGGTTTTATTGAAACTATCAAGGCACTAGCCAGACCACAGCTGGAACATAGTGAACAGTTTTGCTCGTCTTATCCAAGGAAGGATACCTTGGCATTGGCGGCAGCTGTGGCGTCACTTGGCTGAGGGGGTAGGGTCTGTACACATTGGAGTTTAGAAGAATGAGAGGCGATCTCATTGAAACGTACAAGTTCCTAGCAGGGAAGATGCAGAAATCTTGTTCGCCTTGTTGGAGAGTCTAGGACCAGAGGGTGTAATCTCACAATAAGGGGTCGTACATTTAAGGCAGAGGTGAGGAGGTATTTCTTCTGTCAGAATGTAGTGTATCTGTGGAAATAACAAAGTGTGGAGCTGGATGAACACAGCAGGCCAAGCAGCATCTTAGGAGCACAAAAGCTGACGTTTTGGGCCTAGACCCTTCATCAGAAAGGAATTTTTTGCTGCAGTGGACTGCAGCAGCTGGCTCATTCAATATAATCAAGGCTGATATAGATAGATTTTTACTCAGTAAAGGAATCAAGGATCTAGAGGGAAAAGGCAGGAAAGTGGAGTTGAGGATTATTGGATCGATTATGATCTCATTGAATGAGTAGAGTAGACTCAATGGGCTGAATGGTCATTGTTCCTGCCCCTATGTCTCACATAAGTGAGCTACACAGGTATCTCTCACTTCCACGCATCCTCCCAAACTCATGGGCACCACAAAAGTTAGCACCGCCTAACCAACTGTGGCATTGTTTCCCCAGTGCTAGTGGGTATCCGCAGAATATCTGGGTTAGGACAGCTATATGGAACGTTTGAAGTACAGCTGAGGAAGTGCCTAACCCTCAATAAGGGATCCAATACAGCAAACTATTGCTCATGATGTCTGCTGCATGAACTGTTGGTGTGGGGTGAGAGAGTCCAGGATCACTGTAATGCCTCGCACAACACCACCACCGCCCCCCACTGCCACCTCAGTGAAAAGGGGAGGAATTTGCAGAGGGGGAGAAGGAGGGACCAGCTATCTCCGTGGACACAAATAAAAAGGAGGATGCTACTTCTCAAAAGGGAGTGGATGGGCAGATGCCAAGATAGTGGAACAACACAGGAGATGGGCTATGACTTCCCCCTCACCACCAGATTCAAGCATGACTCAAGCGTTGCAACATCTGTAGACGTGGTACTTCTGACAAAATCACAACATCTGTGGCAAGGGGGCCACCTGTGACTTGGCAGTGAGTCACTTATGCATCACTGGCACATTTGATAGATTGTAAATGGAAAGCTACAGTGAAGAAACTTCATAACAAAGCTTCATCAGTGCTCAAGGCAACGTCAAAAGTCAAGCCACACTCTGATCCCTCTGCCTTCTGTTGTTCTGTCCCTCGACTGAAAACAGAAAATGCTGGCCAGCACAATGAGTCAGGCGTTATTTACAGCAGGTCAGGTAGTAATTTGTTTCTACCTGTGCTATCCTATCTGCATTTCCAACTTGAGATGATGGACCCCCTGGAAATCTGATTCATCTTTTAGTTTTAAAAACAAATCCTGTGTAACATTGTGTCAAATGGCACCATTAATTCACTGACAGAAGATAGACTGGTTTTGGGAAAGAACAAACGGAAGTGAGAAACGAAAACTGAGCAATATTCGAACTAATCCCTGGATATTGGGAGTCTTTAAGATGTGGTCCCATTTCATAAGATTTGTGAGGATGGTTAATAACCTTGACACTATAAACTCGATTTCAAATCAACTGTAGCTTATGATGTTCATTAAATTATTAACTGGGGGAAGCAAGCGTGTATAATTGTGTTTACATAAGACTCTAGAAGGAATGTTCTTCAAATTGCTTTGGACTGTACGCTATATTGTGTTGGGAATCATTTTCTGAAGCTGCCTGTTTTATAGGCAGTTTCCACTCTGTGCATTACCCAAGTGGATTTGGTTCTGAAGAGCCCACTCCCAGCCTGATGAAGCCTCAGTTTTAAAATTCACATCCTTATTTTCAAATCCCACTGTGGCCTTGACACGTCTACCCACCCACACTTACTCTGTAACAAGCTCAAAATCTGTGCAATCCTCCTGTGCTCATTCAAGTTTTAACCTCTTCCTTGTCCCGCCATCATTCCAAATTTGACAGTCATGTTCAGTTCCAAGGCTCCAAGCTCTGGAATTTCAACCAGGTACATTTCAACCTCTCGGTTATCCACCTCAAGACCCACCTTAAAACCTACCAAACCTTGATCTTGAACAGTGCTGGCAGTCAATCATTTTAGCTATTCATCACCGGATCGAGTTAAACTATGTAATTGGGCTTTTGCTGTCATTTGTGAAAACAGCTCACTTTTCCAGAATCATTCTTAACCCAGGAACATTTTCCTTACTCTTCAATTTCTCTCCCATGCCCACTTTGCCTCAGAAAGGAGAAGATAAAAAAAGATTTCATGACCATAGACATCTGTAAGTGCTTTGCAGCTAAGAAAGTACTTAATCATTATAGCAATTAGGGGAAGACACATCCGTGTTGCACACAGCTAGATCCCAAAAGTTGCCTTGTAATAATGACGAGGTCATTGGTGATGTTTAGGAATAAACATTGGGCAGGTTGCCTGACCTTCATCAAATAACACGTTGATATCTGATACATTCCCTCTTTCTGGGTTCTAGCATCTGCAATAATTTGTACTTGCTCATTTGCCAGCACCTTGAGGGGGCAGATAACATCCCATCCAAAGGACCTGTAAGTTCATTATTCCCTCAGCACTGTGCTGGCAAACCAGCTTGATCATTGTTCCTAGGTCCCAGAGCAACTGAAAACTAGACCCTTGTGACATGGAAACAGTTGTGTTATCAACCGATCCATGCCTCTCACATATCAACAAAATCTCTAAGAGTGAAGAGTTGATGGATTTTCTCACCACCACGTTTGATATTATCTGATCAACTGCAGTTTGCCACCTTTTCTTGACCCATTGACCAAACTTCAACCCAACCTCTTGGCCACACTAGTGCTGAATTCACATCTTTCTCTAATTTTTCTCCTATCTCCCTTGTGTCCTTTCTGAGCTCACCTTGACCTTGTCCTCACACACTATCTTAATCCTAATCCCAAGAAAACAATGAGAAGGAAATGGCCCCTCCTGGCTCCCATGAAAGTTGACTGTTTTCTTTCCTCAGGCTCCGTCTCTCTGTCTCTCTTCTTCAAATCTATTGTCATTACATCTGTCCTCAAAAAAATCCTGACTTTGGTTCCCTCATCCTTGAGAGCGATCGGCCCATCTCCAATCCATCTTTCCTCCTCAAATGTACTGCATCTTAAATCCTTACCTATCTTTATTTGATCTCTGAACTCCCCCCATCAGGTTTCCATCTTAGCCTTTGTCCTGGACGTAGGCTTATTGACCACAGATGACAACTTACGTTACCATGACAAAGCCAAACTCTTTTTCCTCCTGTATAATTGCTTGTCTACAGCCTTTGGCACATGTCATCCAGCTGGATTTAGCTATATCATAGAATCCCGACGATATGGAAGAGACCGATTGGCCGATAGAGTCCACACTGATCCTGCAAAGACCATTTCATCTAGACCTAACCCTCTAACATATCCTTGTAACCCTGCAATTCCCACGGCCAATCCACCTAGCCTGCACATCTTTGGGCTTTGGGAGGGAACTGGAGCACCTGGAGGAAACTCACAGGGAGAACGTGCAGACTCCACACAGGTAGGTGCTCAAGGCCGGAATCAAACCCAGGTTTCTGGTGCTGTGAGGCAGCAATACTAACTACTGAGCCATTGTGCTGCTAGGTGAATGCAGGCACCTATTTCCATTCTTATCTCTCCCTTTGTACTTGAAGAATCACTTGCTATGCTTTCTCCCTTGATCATGCAGAGTTACCTCTGGGGTCCTCCAATGATTTGTCCATGGGCCCCTCCTATTTCTCATCTACATGCTGCCCCTTAGTAAAGTCATCTGAAAACACTAGGTCAGTTATGGCAAAGTACACTGACCTCCTATGTACCCTCTAACCCACTTTGAAATTCTGTGCATGCTGATGCCATTTCCAATATTTACTTCCGGTTTGGGAAGCTGCTGCAGAACATGGGTCTCGGAGCCTTATATGACAGGAAAATAATTCAAGAGAACATTGCTGACAATGGCCATCTTTACCTCATCACCACCTTGTTCAACCCATTCACTGTCTCTAAATTGTCCAGCTACCTGTCTGACATCCAGAACTTGATGAATGGAACTATCTTCTATTGGAATGTAGTGTGCAGGGGCAAAATGAGGCCATTCAGCCCATTCCATCTGCTCTGCCATTCAACAAAATCAGGATTTATCTGACAATCCTCAACTCCACTTTCCTGTCTTATCCCCACAACTCTTCATTCTCTTACTCAATCTTGACTCTACTTCATGACCCAGCCTCGATAGGAATTCCACAGATTCACACCACCCTGAGAGATTAAATTCCTCCCCCCACAACTGTCTTAAATGTGCAATTCCATACTCTGAGATGATGCCCTCTAGTCACCACCAGGGGAGACATTCTCTCCACGTCCATCCTGCTCTAATAATCTTATATGTTTCAATAATGTCACCTCTCATTTTTCTATATTCCAATGAGTACAGGCCCAACCAGCTCAAACTCTCCTCATATGACAGTCCCTCTATAGTAGGTGTCAGCCTAATGAACTGTCTGCAATGCCAATATATCTTTCTCAGATAAGGGGCCCAAAATAGTTCACTGTATTCCAGCTCTGGTCAGGCAAGTGCCTGGTATAGTTTTAGCAAAATCTCCCGATGTTTATGTTCCATTCCCTATGAAATAAGGGCCAACATTTCATTTGCCTCCCCTATTAGTCACTGAACTTTTTGTGATTCATGGATGAGGACCTTCAAACTCCTCTTGAAAAGACTGAAGCCATTGTCTTCGATTCACAGTACAAGCCCCACTTCCTCACTACTAATCTTGTCTCTCTCCCTGGTAACTATTCAAGGATTCATTTGCAGCCCTGTCTGAGCCTCAAATGAGACCATATATCTGCTAAATCACCTCTTGCCAAAACAGGGAGTGCATTTCACAATGGCCTTTTACGATATTGTTTATCCCTAATTCTCATCTCACAGTGTTCCATTTCCAAGAGCCCTGTCTTTATCCCAGCCCATCATAAGATATTCCTTTGCAATAATCCCTTCACAAATCCCAAACAAATCTCAGCCTTAATACAAGGCCTCTGCATAGCAACCGTGCTCATCCCTAGCTCATCATATGAGAGCTCTGCATAGCAACCTAGTGTTCATCCAAGCCCCATGTATCGCATTGCTTAGCAACCCAGTGCTCATCCTAACCCATCAGACAATACCTTTGCAACCATATGCCCAGGCCATCCCATCTAACAGGGCTCTGCATAGCAACCATGCTCATCCCGGCCCATCGAAGAAGCACTCTCCATAGCAACCCTGTGCCCATCCTAGCTTCCCGGTTGCATTAACTACAATTTGAGTTCTTCGTGTGAAATGAAAGAGGCTGTGGAAATGCATTTCTTATGTTAAAATATGCCATATTTTATATACAACACATCCACTTAATTAACGCAATGGGCAAAAACTTGCTCGGAGCTGGGAAACTGAGGTGAATCTATTATTCTTCAATTTAGCAGCCTGCTTTTTTTTAATCACAGATGTGGTGCACCATCCCTTATCAGATTGTCTCTACTGTTCTCCTGTGAGGAAGGGGGAGGTAGCGAGCATTTGATTTTAATGCACTCAAACACCAGGGAATTGGATCTGAGACAGGAGCAGAATCAAAGATTATGGGATGCCACAATCAGATAAGAAATTTCTGTGAGAGAAGGAGCAACCAGATCATTTCTAATTCTTCAATCTGTGAAGAAGAAATATAAGACCGCACTATGAAATGTCTAAACCTACAGTCATACATTATCTTAAGGACTATAAAGTGAATTGTCCAACTCTATTCATAAGAATACATGATATCAAATTGTTCTGTCTGCTATTATTATCAGCTGTGTTATCATATTCACTGGCGATACCTGTACTAAAATACCAAGCAAAGGAACATGATGTGAAACTTCAAGCACTTGCTCAGTAATAGCATATGGTCTTGGTTTCTTAGTTCTGCATTTTGATAAAGCATCAATGTGGAGCTTTCAAAACAAAATCATGACTATTTCTTGGGGAATAAAAGGCAAGTACTTAGTAAAGGGCATTCCAAAAAAAAACATCGATCACAGGTTACAAGATGAGGAGTGAACCTGAGAGGAAGCGATGGATCGTGTTAGAGATATAATGTGATAATTAATTAGTTAACATCATGTTGCTGAGGAGCTGCAGCCATTGCTCACTGCCAGCAGCTCACGTCCTATGTGGCATTAGGAATTCAGATCACATCCCACTGTCTGAAAAGCCAGACAGGGGTGATGTTAGGAAGCAGCAGAATAGCAGTGATTGTCTGATCAACATTACATAAGAGCTCGGATTGAATAATATGAAAAATTAAATAGCTGCGAACCAATCAGTACCCACAAAATGCCCAAGGACAGTTATCCTATCTTCCCAAAATATCCATGAGGTCAATAATCAGGGAAAAGAGAACAGAAGATTGAGAATCTGTACCCACCGAGTGTTAATAAATTAACCCTTGTGGAATTGACATTCCTCTGTTTCTTTTTAATCTATTTTCAAGGGTTAGTGTCAGAGAGTTCATGACTAAAACCTTGACCTTTGTGCTCAAGACCGGTGCTCCAGTTCAGGACTGAGGGAGTGCTGCAGTGTCAGGGGTGCTATCTTTCAGATGACACTGCAAACTAAGATCCCCAGTGGCCTGCTCACATACAAGGAAATGCCCAAAGACACTACTTCAAAGAAGGACAGGGATGTTACTGCTGGTATAAAACCTGAAAGTCCTGGAGAAACTCAGCAGATCTGGCAGCAAATGTGCAGATTAAAGAGAGTGAGAACATAAGAACATTAGAAATAGGAGCAGGATTAGGCCATCTGGACTGTCGCGCCTGGTCCACCATTCAATAAGATCCTGGCTGATCTTTTCGTGGACGCACTTCCACTTACATGCCTGGTCACCGTAACTCTTACTTCCTTTACTGTTCAAAATCTGTCTATTTTGGCTTAAAAACAGTCAACAAAACAGAGTTAATGTTTTGAGATAACAAAATGTGGAGCTGGATGAAGACAGCAGGCCAAGCAGCATCTTAGGAGCACAAAAGCCGACAGTTTGGGCCAAGACCCTTCACCAGACCTGGTATGGCGAACTATTGAACAAGTGTCACACCAGACTCGAACCATTAACTCAGTTTTATCTCCACAGATGCTGCCAGATTTGCTGAGTGTCTTGCAGTGATTTTGGTTTTTATTACAGATTTCCAGCATTTTGGTTTTATCTGAGTTATCCCTGGTGGCCTTGTCAACACTTGCCCTCAATCCAGTCTGGGAGTCTGATGAAGAAACAGATTCTGGCCATTATTACATTCCTGCCGATGAAAAAAAAGGCTGTGCACAAATTGGCTGACGTTTCTCACATTACAACAATGTCAAAAACACTGAACTGCCTGCAAGACACTTTGACATGTCCAAAGGAGTTATATGAATGCAAGTTTTTTAAAAGTCCCATTGAAAATCTTTAATAGGGAACATATAGAAAAGGTATTTTCCACTGAATTTGAGGGGAAGACCTCAATTAGAAGCTATGTATTTTAGATGTTGGCTGTGCTGTGTTATATATCACCGAGGGAGTGCAAGTTGCTATGGCAACACACATTTTTACATGCGTTTTGCAGCCTGGAGATTTGGATAATGATGGTGGAGGCTCCAATTTCTTTCCATCCCATGGTTGAGCCAGAACCTCTCCCACTCATACTGTCTGCCATGGATGTGCGATGGAAAGATTTACCAGTCGATGCTTGACCTGTTCGACCATGTTATGGGTGTCCCTTCCCCAGTCACCAACCCCTGCAGTGGGGCCAGGAGCTTGATCTTCAGGCTCAGGGGTAAAGATGTAACCTAAATGTGGGAATGTCACTAGAAAATCCAATGTAGAATTCGGGAGAAACCTGCTTGCCTAGAAAGTGGTGAGAACGTGGTACTTGTTATCACATACTGTTGTTAACGCAAGCAACAAAGATGCATTTAAGGTGATGCCAAATAAACTCTGGTGAGAAATGGATTTAGACGAGGAGGGGAGACACACATGAAGAAGCATGGTCACTTGGGCCAAATAGACTTTGACTAAGTTGTTTGTTTTTTTAAGTTCAGTCATGGGATTTGGCATCTCTAGCGAGGCCAACATTTACTGCCCATTCCAAAGAGCATTGAAGAGTCAACCACAATGCTGTGGGTCTGGAATCACATGTAGTCCAGGCCAGGTAAGCATGGAAGATTTCCTTCCCTGAAGGGCATTAGTGAACCAGATGGGTTTAACCTGACAATCGACAATGGTTTCATGGTCATCATTGGGCGATTAATTCCAGATTTTAATTGAATTCAGATTCTGCCATCTGCCATGGCGGGACTTGAACCCAGGTCCCCAGAAATTTACCTGGGTCTCTGGGATAATAGTAACAGTAGGCCATCCCTTCCCCCTTGACTGTAATATTCCTTCAGTCTGGTGCTAAGTTGGCAAACAAACTATAGGTAGAATGGAGCAGGTGAGTGCAGTTTCCTGGGGAATGGAGAGGAATCATTGGCCAGTCTTTCCTAGTGTGGGAGACCAGTGGGTATTAAGCTTCAGGAAGCACAAACATGGTGAGTTTACGGAATGTTTTCAAGGCCAGTGTTTTCTCTGAAGCCTGTTTGGCTGATTTCCCAGGGTTACTAGCTATGGCTGGACAATGCATGGCAGGGTGGCTCTATGGTTGCCTCACAGCACCAGGGAAATGAGCTCAATTCCAGGCCCTGTGCGACTAGCTGTATGGAGTTTACATGTCCTCCCCGTGTCTGCATGGGTTTCCTCTGGGTGATCCAGTCTCCTCCAACAATCCAAAGATGTATGGGTTAGGAGGATTGGCCATGCTAAATTGCTCATAGTGATTAGCCATGAGAAATGCAGTGTTGTGGGGAGAAGGCAGAGGGTTAGGTCTTGTTGGATGCTCTTTGAAGGGTTAGTGTAAACTCAATGGGCCAAATGGCCTGCTTCCAAACTGTAGGAATTGGTGGTGATGTCATCGGGTGAGGTGCTATCTCTAACTGCCCTGCCCCCCAACCCTCACACTAACCCACCTCCTCACTTCCCCTCATCTAGGGGTCACCAACACATGATGGGCAATATGGAAGTGCTAATCTTCCAGGATTGTCCTGGAGACCCCAGCAATTGAAGCTGAACTTCCTGGACACTGCTATGATGACTATATGATAAATTAAAAAATAGATTCCCTTCAAATTTGCTTTGAACATGTTTGTGTATTACTTATAAAAATATCAGGCGTTGGGTAAAAAGAAAGAGCTTCTTGCCTGACTGTAAGTACTAATCCCGTTGATGATGAGAAGGTCGATTGCTTCTTAACTAGTGCAGGAAGCTGCAGAATGGATTTTGAATATGCCAATCAAAAGACCAATTGGAGTAAAGAGGAGCATTCAGTTTCTCGATCCTGCTTCACTCTTTTTAACACAATTATGGCTTATTTTCTATCTCAAGACATCTTCCTACTCTCTGTATTCCTTAGAATCATGGAATCCCTACAAAGTGGAAGCAGACCATTCAGCCCATCAATTCACACCGACCCTCCGAAAAACATCTCACCCAGACGCACATCCCTGCCCTATCATAGAAACATAGAAAATGGCTGCAGGAGTAGGCCATTCGGCCCTTCGAGCCTGCACCGCCATTCAATATGATCATGGCTGATCGAACAATCTCAGAATCCCATCCCTGCCCTCTCCTCATACCTCTTGATCCATTTAACCAAAAGGGCCGCACTCAGCTCCCTGTTGAATATACCTAATGAACTGGCCCCATTTGCTTCCTGTGGGAGAGCATTCCACAGGGTCACAACTCTGCATGAAAAAAATTCTTCCTCATCTCAGTCCTGCAAGGCCTATCCCTTATTCTTAGACTATGACCTCTTGTTTTGGATTTCTCCAACATCAGGAACATTCTTCCCACATCTACCCTGTCCAGTTCCATCAGGATTTTATGTTTCTATGAGATTCCTCCTCATTCTTCTAAATTTCAGCAAACACAAGTCCAGTCGATCCAAACTTTCCTCATATGTCAGTCCTGCCGTCCCAGGAATCAGTCTCACAAAGCTTTGTTGCACCCCCTCAATAGCAAGGATGTCCTTCCTCAGACCAGGAGACCAAAACTGAACAATACTCAATGTGTGGCCTTACCAGAGCCCTGAGGCAAGATATCCCTACTCCTACACTCAAATCCTCTCACTATCCATGTAACCTTGCATTTCCCATGGTCAATCCACCTCGCCTGTACATCTTTGGACTTTCATAGAATCCCTATAGTGTGGAAGCAAGCTATTTGGCCCATTGCGTCCACACTGACCCTCTAATGAGCATCTCACCCAAATCTAATCACCGGTCCCCAGTGGCTAATCCAACTAGCCTGCACATCCTTGGATGTTACAGGATAATTTCCCATAGCCAATTCACTTTAGGTGCAAAGCTTTGGTCTGTGGCAGGAAACCAGAGCATCTAGAGAAAACCCACACATTGAATGAATGTGCAAACTCCACGCAGACAGTCGCTGGAGGGTGGAATTGAACCTGAGTCTCTAGCGTTGTGAGGCAATAACGCTAACTGCTGAGCCACCGTACTGTGCTCAGTTCCCATGATGTCCAGATTCTGTTTACCTCAGTCTTAAACAGGCTCAATGCCAGAATACCTGACCTCTCTGGGGTAAAAAATTTGAAATTTGAACGAGGCACCAATCTCTGAGTGAAGAAATGATTGCCTCATCCCTCTCCCAAAAGATAGAACTCCTAATCCTAAGATTGTACCTTTTAGATTTAGTCTCTCTAGCCAAGGAGAAACAACGCCTCAGCATCTAACCTGTCAACACATTCCGAAGACCTCAACTCTCATTATTCTAAAACCTAAAGGCAGTCACGTTCTCCTCTCTATAACCTTATAATCACCAAGAAATTCTACCTCTATCTGAGCTCCAATCACCCATCCCATGGCTCAATGTCCCACTGTCTACTTGTGTTCATTCATGGGATTTGGGAATCTCTGGCAAGGCATTTATTGTCCACCTTGAGAAGTTTTCCTTGACAAACTGAATGACCATGCTCGGCAGTTAAGTGTCTGGACTTAGATGTAGGCCAAATCAGGATATGATGGCACATTTCCTTCACTGAAACACATTAGTCAACTATTTTGACAATCCAGCTGTTGCTAAGATGAGTTTACATTCCAGTTTTATTTAAGTATCTCAATATAAATGCTCCAGCTAGTGCAGCGGGATTTGAATTTATGGCTCCAGATCATTAAACGATGTCAAGTAATATAAGCAGTCTGTCACTGTTCTCTCAAGCAGCCCCACAATCTTAAAGGTCTCAGCCTAATTTTCAAACCCCTTACTATTCTCACACTTCCTTATCTGTGTCATATCTTCCAATCCCGCTACACTCAAGGTACCTGGGCTTCTTCTTTTCTTTAGACACCACTAATTTAACTGCTCCAGCATTGGAATATTATAAGCAGTTTTAGTGGAAATATCTCCACAGTGGCCGGTATTCCATCACCAAGTCACTCTTCATTTACATGTGGAAAGCCCTTGACCCTGATCCAGCTTCCTCAGAGCCAGGTCCCAGAGTGAACAGAACCCATGACAGAACTCCTGTTTATTTGTCAGCCAGGGCTCCCTAATTGGACCAGATTAACAGCCCCAATCAGGGGACTCATACTCTGTGATGTCCACCTTGTTGACCTCATTACAATCACTACATTAGCCACTTATTTAAGGAAAAATGTTACTTCATTGGAAGCAGTTCAGAGAATGATTCCTGGGTGATTCCTGTTATGAGGGGATTGTCTTATGAGAAAAGGCTAAACAGGTTGAGAATCTACTCCCTGGAGTTTCAAAGAAATAATCCCTTTACAGAAGACCAAGGGAAGACCTTTTAGAATGGAGATAAGGAGAAACACCATCAGCCAGAGAGTGGTGAGTCTATGGAATTCACTGCCACAAAAGGCTGTGGAAGCCAGGTCATTGAGTACATTTAAGTCTGAGATAGATAGGTTCTTGGTTATCGCGGGGAGAAGTGTTACGGGGAGAAAGCGGGAGAGTGGGGTTGAGGAATTTATCAGCCATGATTGAATGGCAGAGCAGACTCGATGGGCTGAATGGCCTAATTTCTGCTCCTATGTCTTATAGTCTTACAGGCCCATTGAGGATCACAAATTAATCTCTCTGTGGAGTTTGTTGAGTATGACCTTGGTATCGGCCTTGCCCAGCTGGAACCCATCACCTTAGCCTGGTAGTGCACCTACCCCTGAACCAAGAGGCCCAGATTCAAGTTCCACCTGCATCAGAGGCGTGTAACAACGTTTCTGAACAGCTTGGTTAGAAAAATAAGTTAAATCAAAAAAAGCAGACCCAGCAAGGGACTATTGTGATACAGTGTTAGTGCACCTACCCCTGAACCAGGAGGCCTGGGTTCAAATTTTATCTGCTCCAATGGTATGTCATAACATCTCTGAACAGGTTGATTAGGAGGGAAAATAAAGCAGAATCAGAGGGCCTCTTGTGGTGCAGTGGTAGTGTTTCTACCTCTCAAGGAAGAGGCCAATAACCCCTGTCCCAGAGGAGTGTTATAATATCTGTGCAACAGATTAATTAGAAAACGTCTGTAATGCAGACCTAGGGTTTAACTTTAATGGGCTTTGCATACGATATTTAATTGGCAACATGTGTGTTTTACTGTTGTTGGTTAGTGTTTAAAAAGGAAAGCAAAGTTAACAAAAGGAGTCATGGTGATTATGGTGGTAGGAATGTCACTTGAATGATAGCACTTCTGAGTATAGAAGAAAATAAAGCAGACTGAGATCAATGTTCTCAAAGCCGTAGAGAGAGGTGAGCACCACTAGGGATATAGTGTCTATGTCTATCTTTCCCTCCCCTCTCTCCCTACGTCTTCCTCACTTTAATGGTTTGCATTGCTCAAAAGGGGCTTGGCTTGTGAATATTTAATTGGCTGCGTGGGTGATTACTGCTGATAGTTAATAAAGAAAAATAAGTAGACCTAGGGCTCCTGTAATGGGGCAATGGCTATGTCTCCACCTCTGAACCAGGGATCCAGGTTCAATCCTACCAAATCCATAGGTGGACAGTAACACTTCTTTTGCCCTTCATTGGCTTTGCATATAAATATCCAATTGGCTACATGGGTGATTTACTAGATGGCTGTTCGTAGTTAAAAGCAAAGAAAAAGTCATTGTGATTTGGTGAGGTGAAAAAGATCAGTTGTGAGTGATAGCACTCCTGGATATTATATATATAAAAAAAACAAGGACAAAGCAGACCCTGGGATGTGTTTACAGAGCTGTCTGTCCTGGTCTGGAACTAACCTGTGCACATCATGGATCTGAGATGACAAGGTGTAGAGCTGGATGAACACAGCAGGGCAAGCATCATCAGAGGAGCAGGAAGACTGACGTTTCAGGCCTAGACCCTTTGTCAGCCTTCCTGCTTCTCTGATACTGCTTGGCCTGCTGTGTTCATCGAGCTCTACACAGTGTTAACTCAGATTTTCCAGCATCTGCAGTTCCTGCTATCTCTACATCATGGTTCTGTTTGGTGTTCAACAATAAAAATGATGCCGCTTTCCAGTTGGGCTCTCTAAATTATTGTAGAAATGTGATCTCATTGAAACATATTAGACTCCCAAGGGACTTGACAGAGTAAATGCTGACAGCAGTTTTCCCCTCATGGGAATGTCTAACACCAGAGAACGTAGTCTCAGAACAAAGGGGTGTCAACTTAAAGTTGAGATGAGGAGGAATTTCTTGTCTTTGACGGTTGTGGGATTTTGAAAGTCCTTGCTACAGAGAGCTGCAAGGCAGAGTCTTTGCGTACATTTAAGTCTGCGATCGATGAATTCTTGGTCAGTCAGGGAATCGAGGATTGTTGAGAAAGGGCAGGGAAGTGGTTGTGTGGAATGCTGGATCCTACCAGACCAGAGGACTATTCTGTAAGAGAAGAGAGTCAACTAGTGGTGGTTTAACGTGAGGATCACGACACCTCAGGCGAGGGAAGATGTTGAGAAGGAAAATCCTTCATGGAAATCTCGGACAGTTGCAGGATTTGAACTCAAACTGTTGGTGTTACTCTGGATAGCAAACGAGCTGACCAACCAACCGAGCTAACCAAAACTCGAGTGGCTACAGTGTTGCAGCAAGCTCCCACTGAAGTCGAGGTCCCACAGGTGTTACTCTGAAAACAGTCTGCCTAGCGTCCTGTTATTGGAGCATTTAATTGGTTAATTGCTCCAATAACATTGCTAAGGCAAGTTTGTTCATACTGCCATTGCTATGTGAGTAGGTTTGCTGGTGCAGGAGTCGACTGCAGCTTTCCTAATAAGACAACGAAGACTCATCACCACTCATCTTTCACAGGAGGTTGGAGCTCTATCAGATTGACCTTCTTCCTTTTTGGGTCAACTGCAATATCCCAGGAACATTCCCAGGGAGGAGCCAATGCAGGGAACAATCAGATTCGGTTTTGAAAGCGGTTGCCAATTTCACTCACTAGGTCTTCTCACAGTCAGTAGTTTAATCCATAAGAGCTAGGAGCAGGAGGAGGCGATTCAGCCCCTCAAAACTGTTGTGCTATTTACTACAATCGCGGCTGATCTCATCTCAGCCTCAACACAACCTTCCTGCCTACTCTCCATAACCTTTCAACCATTAATCTGCCCATCTCCTTCTTAAATGTACTCAAAGTCCCAGCATCTACCGTACTGTGGAGAGGTGAATTCCACAGGTTCAAGGCTCTTTAAGAGAAGTAATTGCCCCTCATCTCTGCTTTAAGTGTGCTACCCCTTGTCCTAAAACTATTACCTCTTGTTCTAGATTATCCTGACTTGGAAATATATTGTCATCCTTTTACTGTAACTGGATCAAAAGCCTGGAATTCCCTCCCTAAGGGACTTTAGGTTTTCCTACAGCACACGGGCTGCAGCGGTTCAAGAGGCAGCTCACCACCACCTTCTCAAGGGCAACTAGGGAAGGGCAAGAAATGCTGGCCAGCCCGCAATGTCTGCATCCCTGAGTGATTTTTTTTTAAATGTGTAGCAATGGCGATGGCCGAGTGATAGATTGAATAGTTAATAGCCGGGCCTTTTAAAAGCACTACACAAACACAGGTTTAGGGCTCCTAATATGTAATGGTTTTACCTCTGAGCCAGGAGGCTTGGGTTCAAGTTCCACCTGCTCCAGAGGTGTGTAATAATGTCTCTTTAATTGGTTGATCTGAAAGCATCCAGGGATCTTGTGGCACACTGGTGGCATCCCTACCTCTGAGTCAGGAGTCAGTTAGAGAGGTCCACAACGCAGGAAAAGGACTTTTAGCTGATTGGCTCTGCACTGGTCAAAAATAGCCACCTAAATATTCAAATCTCATTTTCCAGCTCTTGGCCATAGCCTGGGTGATATAGGTTCAACTCCCACTTGCTCCAGAAGTGTTTCATAATCTCTGGACAGGTCAATTTAGTATCTACAAACTCATCTTCTACTGGATTTGTTCTGAGAATGAAGGAGTCCGTTTAGTGGAAGCCCACAAAGGTTAGGTCATTGAAATGGTATGATGAAATCCCTAAGTACCGCTGAGTTCCAGTTTGCTGCCTACCATGGCAACTAGGACCTTGTGTTGAGACTAACATCAAGCTTTTAAGCTACTTCCCTTTATCATCACAATCCAACAGGGGACCCCTTTACCCTGAATGAATGCTTTGCACATCATTAATCCTCTGCAAGAGAAATGCAAAGGCAATTTACAATGGTGCTGTCTGCAGTCCAGGTATTAATCTCTCATACCGAGAGTGTCATTGGCCCCCATTTTGAATTCTCCTTCTGTTTGCTTCCCTTCTTCCACTTGAAATAACTAATAATCCTCAACTTTCCTGGTATATATCCCATGTAAAACTACCTGGATACTTGAACACAAGTCCGGAAACTCTCAGTCAAGCCTTCTCTGTTGTTGGAACTTACCGTAATCTGACTAAAATGTGTTTTCCCATTTGAGATGATGGCCCTACATTGTCAAGTCTCGCACAAAAAGCAAGGATGGTTGTTACACACAGGGACAGTGAAAGGGGCTTTCAGTTGACTGTGCCCATCCTCTTTTGATAGATTGCGACCTTTACCATGTTGCTCAATCATTCTCAACATATCACTCAATCTTCTTGCTAGCCGCGCATCTAATTACTTCCCGAACCCATTCATAACGTCTGGTTTGATGGCAGGTTACCAGAGACCGTCCTGTGGAACACAGCAATGATACTGGGGCAGATTAGACTGAATCACACTGCCCCTTTAGTTTTTGCACTATAATCTGACTCCCAAGCAAGGAAGGTTTGTTACCATCTATCTGCCTGGTACACACAGATTTTAAAAAGGAATAAACTAAATTGATGAGATTTACTGAAAACGCCTAACAAGGGGACTGCAATTTCCATAAGAAATAGGCTCACACAAAGAGTTTTAAGATTGAAGACATTTCCATTGGTAGAGTGTTAGTAACCAGAGGACTCACATAATTGAAACAGGACCAGAGAAGAGATGATGGAAAGGTGGAGGGTTGGTTTTATCCAGTGCTATATGGAGCTTAACTCTGTTTACTGCACCGATGCAGGCCATTCGACCAATTGGTCTTTAGTAGCGCTTATGCTCTGGGTTATTTGTAACAATTTGGAAGTCACAGGCAGAAAGGGATAGCCGAAGCTGATTTCAGTCGCAGCTTTGAAAACAGAATGGCAGCATAGTGAGGGGAACATGCAGTTTGCAGAGCTACGGGGGAAAGAGCAGGTGTATTCAGAGCCGGCCCTGAGATGGCTGTGGGGAGTCAGGAAGATCACCTTGGGCAGATCACCCCTACCCTTCCCTCCAAGGCTTTGTAATTTTGCCTTCCATTCTGTGAATGAAAATCTGCAACTTTAATTTTGCTGTGTTCGCCTCAGCCCTTCTAATTCTTGCGTATAATTTTCATGAAATTCAAATGATACATTTTTTCAAATCCTGTCAATCCTAATCAGAGGGTTAAATGAGATCAGTAATATAATTTGCAACAAATCGATCTACTGTGATACACCCAAGTCCTAAATTATGCCAAAAAGGAGCTGTCTACCGCAAAACATCTTCCAGGTATGTTCCATGTTCTAGACCAAAGATGCGCAGGTTAGGGTGGGTTGGCCATGCTAAATCACCCCTAGTGTCTCGGCATGTGCAGATAGTCGGATTAGCCATGGGAAATGCAAGGTTATGGGGATAGAGTAGGGGGTAGGTCTGGGTGGGATGCTCTCTGCAGGGGTGGTGTGGGCTTGATAGGCCAAATGGCCTACTTCCACACTGTAGGGATTCTATGTCTCTGTGATTCTCAGTAGCTCAATCGTGTGGTTCATGTCACTACGGGCTACAATTCCTTGGCGTTCCTTTGTGTTAATGACACCTTGCTGCCTTCAATGAAACGAAAGGTCACATGAGTGTATCTCTCACCAAAGCAAACCTCACCCCCTACCCTGGCTTTGAGCTGCAGGCGGGTGACTGTGGCCCCAACGCCGGGCACGTGGTGGCCACCCCAATATTGCCCCACCCTGGTGATGGCTCCAGGGGAAATGCCCATTACTGGGGAGCTCCTTCAGTGAGCCAGCATCAAAATGGTGAGCTGAATGGCTTCCTTCAGTGTTGAATGATTCAATTACTACAGAAGCCGGTTGGGGCTTGAGATTGGCTGGCATTCACTGAAGAAATTTCTTATGGTAAATCTGGAGCAAAGAGAACATTAGAACTTCTGGGTGGGGCATTGCGGATGCTGAGGGAGTGCTATAGGAAGACAAGAAGAAAGCAGCAATGATCATGGGGTCAGTCAGTGGGATCAATACACTTTAGAAAGCTTCTCAATGGCAGGTCCCCATCCTTAGCACCTTTATTCATTAACAAGCAGCATTTATTGCTCATCTCTAATTGCCCAGAGGGCAGGTCAGAGTCAACCACATTGCTGTGGGTCTGGAGTCACATGTAGGGATTAGCTGGACTGATCCACTCCCCCCACTGCATCCCAAAACCAGCCCAGCCTGTCTCCACTTCCCTAACCTGTTCTTCCTCTTTCTCACCCATCCCTTCCTCCCACCTCAAGCTGCACCTCCATTTCCTACCTACCACCCCATCCCACCTCCTTGACCTGTCCGTCTTCCCTGGACTGACCTATCCCCTCCTTACCTCCTCACCTATACTCTCTCCACCTATCTTCTTTACTCTCCATCTTCGGTCCGCCTCCCCCTCTCTCCCTATTTATTCCAGTTCCCTCTCCCCATCCCCCTCTCTGATGAAGGGTCTAGGCCCGAAACGTCAGCTTTTGTGCTCCTGAGATTCTGCTTGGCCTGCTGTGTTCATCCAGCTCCACACTTTGTTATCTTGGATTCTCCAGCATCTGCAGTTCCCATTATCACTCCACCATCTGCCATGGCAGGATTTGAACCCAGTTCCCCAGAAAGTAATCTGGGTCTCTGGCTTAACAGTCCAGTGATAACACCGTTAGGCCATCACCTTCCTGGCTCTCAAATAGAGGCGTGAAAATAAAACCACTGGGTTGTCAAGCTGAATTTGAAAGAGGGATTTTCAGGCATTCACAGCCGAAGAAAGACGGAGAGAGGGAAAAAGAAAATGCAAGGGAAGAGAATACAATAGGGAAAGAAAAATAATTCAAATGGAAGTGACAGCGAAAATGAAAGACACTTTGAGAAAGGTAGAAAGAAAATTGCGTGGTCTTGGGATAATTTGTTATAAAAACTGAAAATGCAGCTTTGAAGAAATCAGAGATGGTCATCTTTCCCTTTACTATATTAGGATGACAGGCCTGTCGCGTAATTACCATTTCTTTTGTACTGGTTCTATTTTTACTTCTGCAGCTCCTTCTGACTGAAGAGCCCTGACCACGTGGGACTAAAGGTGACATTCAGATCAGACAGTGCCTGAGGACGAGACAGCAGCTGGGAATGTTATTCATAGGCAGGTCTTGAGAAGACCAATTGTGAGGCACCATTCCGAGATAAAGCATTCCACCTTCTGCGGTGGGAAGTACAGCTGGTCCCACAGTTCAGGCTGAGGATGAGTAAATGGAGGGTAATGGATACCCTAGAGAGAGAGAACTTGCATTCATATAGCGGCTGTCAAGTCCACAGGATGTGCCAGAGGGCTTTCCTTTCTTTGAAGTTTCTTCCATAGGGTGCAGGTCTCAATGTCAAAGCCAACATTTGCTCCCCAGCACTAATTGCCCTTAAACTAAGTGGCCCAATTCAGAGGGCAGTTAGGAGTCAACATGTGGTTGTGAGTCTGGAGTCACATGGGAGCCAGACCAGGTAAGGATGGCAGATTTCCTTCCCTGAAAGAAATTAGTGACCCAGATGGGTTTTTAACAACAACCAATGGTGGTTACATGGTCACTATTAGGTTAACATTTTAGCACTGTTCCCTCACAGCGCCAGGGACCTAGGTTCAATTCCACCATAGGCAACTGTCTGTGCAGAGTTTGCACGTTCTTGTATCTATTCGGGTTTCCTTCAGGTACTCTGGTTTCCACCCACGGTCCAAACTATGCAGGTTAGTTGGATTGGCCATACTAAATTGTCCCAGAAATGTGTAGACTTGTGTGGGTTAGCCATGGGAAATATGGGGATAGAACGGTGGGGGTGCAGTAGTTCTGGTTGGGATGTCTTTGGAAGGTTAGCGCAGACTTGATGGGCCAAATGGCCTCTCTGGCACTGTAGCAATTCAAATTTCATGATCTTCCATGTAGGTATTTGAACTTCACTTCCTTAGAACATTAACCCGGGTTCTGAAGGACTAATCCTGTGATAGTATCATTAGCTCCTGACTGCGACTTTTGAAATGCAGACACCCTCGCAATGGGGAATGAAGCCATCAAATTGTGCACAGCAAGCTCCCACAAACAGCAGATCCTTTTCTTTAAGTAATTTTGGTTGATGGATAAATATTGTCTCAGACTCTGGGGTGAATTCCTCCCCTCTTTTTGAAACAGAAGCCATCTGGCCTTTTGCATCTGCTTGAAAGGGTAGCTGGAACCTCCGTCTAACATCTGAAACTGCAGCATTCTTTCAATCACTAAAATGTAATTTGATGGTTTACACAGAGTCCCCCCCAACCTGTGAACCTGGAGTCTGATACTGCGATTCAGGTGAAATCACGCGACCTCTGAATTCAAAATAAAACCAAAGCAATATACTGCAAATGAAAATCTGAAATAAAAACAAAGCTGGTGGAAAGGTTCCAAGATAACAAAAGCAGATGTTTCGGGCCTAGACCCTGGTGGAAAGGTTCAACTGGCCTAGGAGGGTCTGTGAAGGACGAAGCAGTGTTGATGTTTCGGGATGATGCGAACAGCGGGAGATAGCAAGAACTGCAGATGCTGGAGTCGGACCCCATACAGCGTGGAGCTGGAGGAACACCAGCAGGCCAGGCAACAGTAAAGGAGCAGGAGAGTCGACGTTTCGGGTTTACATCCTTCAGCAGGACTTCTCTAAGCCCGAAACTTCGACTCTCCTGCTCCTCTGATTCTGCCTGTCCTACTGTGTTCCTCCAGCTCCACACTGCAACGATACAAACAACAGTTTGTTAGTGTTCAAGGACAAGTATATGGAGTTAGGCCACAGATCAGACTTGAGGCCAGTGAAGAGAGAGGTGATGGCTGAGGGAAATTTGAATCAAATGACAATACGTGCAACAGAGCTTTGTACGAATTTATGTTTGTTGAAGGTGAATATTAGGACACTAGCTGGGATAGTGTTGGAGTAGTCAATGCTTGAGGTCATAGAAGTGTGGACAAAAGATGAAAGGAATAGGCCATTCAGCTCCTCAAACCTGTTGCCTCATAATATCATGTGATTTTGGGTGTCACAGGCAACGTCAGCATTAGATATCTCATCCCTAAATGCCCTTGAATCAATTTTGGAGGGGCTTTAAGAATTGAACACATTGCTGTGTGTTTGGGGTTCCATTTCAGTCAGGGCGACAGATTTCCTTCCCTAAAAGGATCGAGATTCCAGCTGGGTCATTATGACAATTGGTGATAGTTTTATGATTGCCATCACTGAGACTAGTTATCAATTCCAGCTTTATTCATTGAACTGAAATGCCACCAGCTGCGTTGTTGGAATACGGGGTGACATATTGGGCTGAGCCACTGCATTACCCACTCAGTGGTCATGTCATCACTCTGCTGCTATATAACTGTAACCCATCAAACTATATAGAAATATAATTGAAGTAATCAACTCACAAGGTGATTTAATTTGGTAAGTGAATGTTATCACTCGAAGGGTTTGGGTAATGAGAGTGCACTGATTTAAAGCAATGGGTGCAAGAAACAGCCAAAACAGAATTCCCCGCCTCCTCACGTACCATTCCATCAACCTCTGATCCAACGCATCATCCTCCAACACTTCCGCCATCTGCAATCCGACCCCACCACCAAAGATATTTTTCCCTCCCCACCATTACCTACTTTCCGGAGGGACCACTCTCTCTGTGACTCCCTTGTCTGCTCCACACTCCCCTCCAGGCCCACCACACCCGGCACTTTTTCCTGTAACCACAGGAAGTGCTACACATGCCCCTACACTCCCCCCTCACCCTCAAACCAGGCCCCAAGAAGACTTTCCACATCAAGCAGATGTCCACCTGCACATCTGCCAATGTGGTATACTGCATCCACTGTTCCCATTGTGACCTCCTCGACATCGGGGAAGCCAAGTGCAGGCTTGGGGGCCACTTTGCAGAACACCTACGCTTGGTTTTCACTAAACAACTGTGCCTCCCATTTGCGAACCATTGCAACTCCCCCTCCCATTCCACAGATGACATCCAGGGCCTCCTGCAGTGCCACAGTGATGCTACCCAAAGGTTGCAGGAACAGCAACTCATATTCCGCTTGGGAACCCTGCAGTCCAACGGTATCAATGGGGATTTCACAAGCTTCCAAATCTCCCCTCCCCCACCTCATCTGAAAACCAGTCCAGCTCGTCCCACCTCCCTAAACTGCCCTTCCTCCCACCTATCCCCTCCTCCCACCTCAAGTCCCACCCACATCCCCTAGCTACTAGTCTCATCCCGCCCCCTTGCACTGTCCGTCCTCCCTGGACTGACGTATCTCCTCCCTACCTCCCCACCTACACTCACCTTTACTGGTTCCATTCCCACCTCTTTGACCTGTATGTCTCCTCTCCACCTATCTTCTCCTCTATCCATCTTCTATCCACCTCCTCCTCTCTCCCTATCTATTTCAGAACCCCCTTCCCTTCCCCCATTTCTGAAGAAGGGTTTAGGCCCGAAACATCAGCTTTCCTGCTCCTCTGATGCTGCTTGTCCTGCTGTGTTCATCCAGCTCCACACCTTGTTATCTCAGATTCTCCAGCATCAGCAGTTCCTACTATCTCTGAAACAAGAATAAGGATAATTTATTTTATTCTGTTAGTTGTTAATGCACTTCCTGAAAGAGGAACAGATTCACATGTAACTTTCAATGAATCAAATTGTATCAATACTTGATAAGGAAACACTTGCAGTTCTCCAAGCTAAGTGCAGACAAGTGGGATGAGTTGGTCAAATCCATTTGGATTGGTGTAAGCATAATAGTCTAAATACCCTCCTTTTGTACAGTGTAATTCACCCTTTAGGAGATACCCGTAGTATTGCTTGTGTTGAGGCAGAGTTTTCTCTCCTGATGGGCAGAGATCTTATGTCATCCAAGGCAGCATCATTATGAGCAACGTCAATGATTTTGTACCTGATCAAGACTGCTCCTGTCATCCACCTGGTGTGTGAATCAGGAAACATGATAAACCTAAGAAGCCAACATTTTGAGAAGGTGAGATAACACAGTGTAGAGCTGGATGAACACAGCAAACCAAGCAGCATCAGAGGAGCAGGAAAGCTGACGTTTTGTGTCGAGGCCCTTCTTCAGAAAATTTTGAGAAGGTAATTTGATGCCCAACTCAAGCCAGAGCAGAACCCCAGCCTAGAAACTTCCAGGATAAGGCAGCAGGAAGATGGAAATGCCACTGTGTCAATTTTACAACCAGCCGAGGAAGCATTTTGTGCTGTCACTAGGTAACAATCTTAGAAATCCCTCTTGAATAGTAGTGTGGAATAATCGCGTCCCAGAGCCTGGCCCCAAGCTATAACAGGAGCAAAAATGATGACGGAAGTAGACAAACTGGTACTCCAGATGGGGTCCTTCCGCTCGTTCAAATGTAGAATGTGGAAAACCTGAGAAGTTTGTGTCTTAGACATTTCCCAAACTCAGAAACCTCAGAAACAGTGAAATCAGGATTTGGGAGGTGGGGAGTTTCTAATAGATGATTACTCACTGACCTCCTGACATGAATGATATTCCAAGTATTGAGTGGGATAGCAGTAGTGAGCGAATGGAACTCGTTGCTGTGTGAACTGGAAGGTCGTGTCCCTGGGCTATAAAAAGGCATGTCTTTTCAATTTTGGCTGCTCCCATTGATGTCAGCTCAAGGGCACATCTAAGTTTCGAAGGTTTATGTGTGAGGGAGGCTGTGGTTGTGCCTCAGGAAGTGTGGCTAAATCTGGGATGACCCCTTCTTAACTTCAGCAACAAAGTGAAATATTAAATACATTTGACGCTGGGTAACATCGAAGATACAGGATGCGCACAAGTTTGGGCTTGAGGTAAGTTTTACAAAGAGCATCTTAGAGCAGGATAGAAAGAGGGAGATCAAGGAAGAAAGTCCAGAGTATTTCTCTTTATTCTCTCATTGGATGTCACTGCATTTGTTGCTGATTCCGAGTTGTGCTTGTACTGAGTGGCTTGCCAGCACATTTCAGAGGGCAGTTCAGAGTCAACCACTTTGGCTGTGGGACTGAGGTCACATATAGGCCAGACCAGGTAAGGATGGCAGATTTCCTTCCCTAAAGGACACTTGTGATCTAGATGGGCCTTTGCAACATTTAATAAAAGTTCTCACAATCTCCATTGCTGCAGCTATTTTTCAATTTCATAAGTGTTCATTGAATTTAAATTCCATCGGTTGCCATGGTGGGATTTGAACCCCTATTCCCTGGAGCTCCATGGACCATTAGTCCAGCGGCATTACCACTATGTCTCATAAGGATGAAGCCCAGACAAACGGCGACACAGACGCCAATGATGGGGTGATGAAAATTGACAACTGAAACATACCTCAGTATCTGATGACTTGTCTATTCTAACACCTACACATTATGTAGCTCAGTGTCAAAATGTGTTTGATATTGCATATGCAAAAATACCCTGGCGTGTTTTACTATGTCAACGGCTCAACATAAATGCAGGTTGTTGTTATTATTGCATTACCTCATTGAATCCCTCCAGCCACCTGGTCCCTCATTGTTGAAGGCTCTCCACAGGTTTGCCCATGCTCTTTGCATCCATCCCTGATACAGACAGATTTGATGCAAATGCGAGCTTATCAACTGAGGGCAGGTTATGGCCTGGTGGTGTTATTGCCAGATTATTAACCCAGAGACCCAGGTCACGTTCTGGGGACCTGTGTTCGAATCCCACCATGGTAGATGGTAGAACTTAACTTCAATAATACCTTGGAAGAAGTCTTTGATGATGACCATGAAACCATTGTTGATTTTCGAGGAAAAACCCATCTGGTTCACCAATGCTCCTTGAGGGAAAAGGCTGCCATCCTTACCTGGTCTGGACTATCTGTGACTCCGAACCCATGGCAACATGTTTGACTCTGGGCAATGAATGCTGGCCTAGTTGGTAATGCCCAGGTCCCGTGAATGAATAGAAAAAAACACCCTGGCACCAGCTTTGACAGTCTCTTGGGCTCTTGTAAATGATTCATTCAGAATTGTGCTCTGGTGATATTCAGCTCTTCCACCAAATAAACCTTTCTTTTGGGCTCCAAAGCTACAGTGTAACACTAAGAAACAGCAAAGTAATAGAATTTAGTCAAAGAAAGAGCATCAAAAACCCTGGTCCTCCTGTCTTTGCTCCCTTTAAGTAGACTTTGGAACACACAGCATATGAAATCATGCTGGGGGCTTTATAATATATTATCTCCTTAAAATAATGCTTTCTTATTCTTGCTTGAGAGATTGGTCAGAGGACCCTGTGAAATGGCAAGTCAGGGTGAAATCTTAACGTTTCTAAAGTGCTGGAAAGTTATTTTTAATTTATCTGCTCATGGGTTATGAGCGTCACTAGCTAGGCCAGAATTTATTACCAATTCCTAATTGCCCAGAGGGCAACTGAGAGTCAACCACATTGCTGCAAGCCTGGAGTCAGATCAGGAGATTTCCTTCCCGAAAGAGCATCAATGAATCTGATGGGCTTTTATGACAATTGGTGGTGGTTTCATGGTTACCAGTTGGCTAGCCTTTAACACTGGATTTTCATTGAATTCAAATTTCATCAGTGTCATAGCAGGATTGGAAACCACACCGCCACAACCTAGTGACTCAGTCACATTACCACTATGCTGCCATTTTGCCCAAAGGCAGTACTGAAGGCTGGGCTGCTACTGAGAGAGATTCAATGCCACCCTCAGTGTGCTGTCAGACAAGGAGGTATGTGTGGGATCTATGTTATCTGCTTTTCATAATAGGGGAAAGAATACAATGGTGTCATGGAACCAGTAATCAAGAGGCCGACCCTACATTCCCCTTTTATTCGTTTGCAGAATGCGGGCCAAAATTTATTACCCATACTTAATTGCCCATTTAGAAGGTAGTGGTGAGCTGCCTTCTTGAACCATTGCAGTCCATTCTCCCAACCCGGGAGTTTGTAGAATTTAACTCCAATTAATCTGAAATTGAAAGCTGGTCCCAGTAATGTTGACCACAAAACCATCACTGCTCATGACAAAAAAAAATACATTGGGTTCATTAATGCCCTGTAGGCAAAGGGAGTCTGCTGCTCTTTGGACTGGTTGAAATGTGACTCTAGATCCAGAGCAATGTGATTGATGCTTGATTGCTCTTAAGGTCAATTAGGGATGGACAATAAATGGTAGCATTGCTGGTGTTGCCCAAATCTTCTGGATGAATACCAAAAAACCTCCTGTTTGAGAGAGCTTGCTGTGTGCAAATTGGCTGCTTTGTTCCCTTCTATCACAACATTCAGGAGGGAGAGTACTTTATTGGTTAGAAAGTGAGTTTGAGAATTGTTTGATATGAACACAAGATCTTTCACGGGCAGAAAGGGATAGCTTCTCTACAGCTTTTGTCAAATAAAACAACTTTCACCCCCTTCAAGCTATTGGCCCCATTCAGTGCAAAACAATGTAATATAATTTCAAGCATGAGGCACCTCCAGGTTAGGGTTGGGCCAACTGTGAGGAATGCTTCTTAGACTAGCAGCTGGTCACAGTGTTATGATGATAGGTGGCTCAGTGGTTAGCACTGTTACTCACAGTACCAAGGACCTGGGCTCAATTCAAACCTCGGGTGACTATCTGTGTAGAGTTTGCACATTCTCCCTCTGTGCCTGCGTGGGTTTCCTCTGGGTGCTCCGGTTTCCTCCCACAGTCCAAAGATGTGCAGGTTAGGTGGACTGGCCGTGGGAAGTTGTCCGTAGTGTCCAGGGATGCATAGGTTAGCCATGGAAAGACAGGGTGTGGAGTGCGACTCAGATGCTCTTCAGAGGTCGGCTCAGACGAGATAGGTTGAATGGCCTCTTTCAGTAGGGATTCTATGACACAAAAACAGATGTAGCTGGAAAAGCTCAGCAAGTCGGGCAGTGCCTGTGGAGAGAAACCAGAGTTAACATTTTGCATCCAGTGACCCTTTCTCAGAATGGATCAGATTGGCAAATGAACAAGGAGTGGCAGATGGAGTTTAATTTAGATAAATGTGAAGTGCTGCATTTTGGTAGGGCAAATCAGGGCAGGACTTATACACTTAATGGTAAGGTCCTGGGGAGTGTTGCTGAACAAAGAGACTTTGGAGTGCAGGTTCATAGATCCTCGAAAGTGGAGTCACAGATAGACAGGACAGTGAAGAAGGTAGTGTTTGGAATGCTTGCCTTTATTGGTCAGTGCATTGAGTATAGGAGTTGGGCGATCGTGTTATGGCTGTACAGGACAATGGTTATGCCACTACTGGAATATTGGGTTCAACTCTGATCTCCCTGCTATAGGAAGGATGTTGTGAAGCTTAACATGTTCCGAAAAGGTTTCCGAGGATGTTGCTGGGTTTGGAGGGTTTGAGCTGTAGGGAGAGGCTGAGTAGGCTGGGGTTATTTTCTCTGGAGTGTTGGAGGCTGAGGATTGACCTTATAGAAGTTTATAAAACCATAAGGGGCATGGATAGGGTGAATTACCAAGATCTTTCCCCCAGGGTAGGGGAGTCCAAAATCAGGCAGCATAGGTTTAAGGTGAGAGGAGAAAGATTTCCGAGTGACCTAAAGGGGCAACATTTTCATGCAGAGGGTGGTGCATGTATAGAATGAGCTGCCAGAGGAAGCGGTGGAGGCTGGTACAATTACAACAATCATAAGGCATTTAGATGGGTATATGAATAGGAAGGGCTGAGAGAGATAAAGGCCAAATGCTGGCAAATGGGACTGGATTAATTTAGGATACCTGGTCGGCATGGACAAGTTGGACTGAAAAGTCTGTTGCTGTGCTGTACATCTCTATGACTTTATAACTGGTGCAAAAACCTACAAACCTAGAGGTGGGGGATTTCCAAGGAGACAGACAATGTTGTGTAACCTGGGATGTGGAACACAGTCTGTGCACAGACAGAGATAATTATAATCTCAGTCTTGTGGGATCTTTCACCTGTGTTTGTTTTATTTAGAAGCAAGGGATGACTAACCTTGTTGGATAACGGAAACACCCTCAGTTAACAGTCCCAACCACAACACTCCACTGAGATGTTACCATCACGGCACAACGGAAAACCTCTCAAAAATAAATCAGGCGGGTATGAAATGGTGAATTTATTTATTCATGTTTCTTTGGTTTATCCAAGCCCATTCTGATAGCTCCATCAGTGTCTCCCTGATCTTTCCCACACTATCCACCCCCCACCTTGGCTTGTTCTTCAATTACCCCTCGCTCACAGTTCTTTGAGAAACCAATGATGTAAACCAGCATGCAAAGTGTTAACCAGCACCAGGATTACGCTGCCCACCATTCAACACCCCCACCGTCCTCCATGATCTCACTGCAATCTCAATGCAGTTTGAGATTTTCAACTCACTTCCAAATCTGGTCATCAGCTTTTATCATGGTCACCCTCCCTAATCATTATACTGTTCCCCCTTCACTCCAACTGACCCCATTCCACTTCCCAAACCTCCACTCTCTCCCTCGCCTTCAGTCCATCTCCCTCAACCCCACTTCAACCCCCACTCCACACACTGCCTTGTCCTGGCCATCTTTTCCTTAAACCTATTCCTGCTCTTTCTTTTCCCCACCACATTCACTGCTCCCTCTCTCTTGTCGTCACCTTTTCTCTCCCTTATTCCGATCCCTGAATTTATCCCTCATCTCCAAACTGCCTCATCCTAACACCACCTTTTTTACCCTTATTAACTCTTCCTCCCCTTTCCCTCATGCCTCTCTCAACATTGCTCTCACTCCCTGCCTCACTTCCAGCTCAATCCCTACTTGCCTCTTGCCCTTTCTGACCCTCATTGCACCTTCCTTTCTGGATTCTTCCTCTCTCATCCCAACTCGTCTCTCCTCACACTCATTCACCATCCATCTCCCCCACTTGTTACTCCATCCCCACACCGTCTTCCTCAATCTCCTTCCCTCCCCCAGGCTCAATCCTGTCTCCGTCTCTATCACTACTCCCTTCCCTATCCCCCATCTTCAGTCCCTCATCCTTACTCCACCCACCCTTCCTCACCCTCACTCTTGATTCCTCACTTTTCAGAAGCTCATTGCTGAATGAGTTAATCTTCATATCGGAAAACCATCCATTTGTTATATTTGTTCCTCCAAAGACATTGCCTTTTCTGTTTCCACGCTTGCAATCAGGTCTCTTTGGGAAAGGGGAGGAAAGAGTGAAAGGAAACCAAGGAAGAACATCAGGCTGGAAAAGTACTTAGTGAAAAAGGATATGTGTTGAAGAAGAGTCAGACACCCAGTAATCCACTAATGATGAA